>NW_010427316.1:122444-134165 GCF_000710305.1 Buceros rhinoceros silvestris | reverse complement strand
AATAAAAAAAAAAAGTTCCCCCCCCCCCAAATTTGTTATTCTCTTTTTCTATTTCTTTTTTTTTTTTAAGAAATATAAATACTGATATTTTTCAGCTGACATAAAAATATTTGTCTTAGAAAATGAATCTTGTATTCCACTTTGTGTATACAGCCTGGACTCTCCTGCCACACTATATTTCCTGTGTTGAATTATACTCTTCCTTGGGCGAAATGACTCGTGTGATGCGATCACAGCTGCAATGCAACAATGGAGATGGGAGGTGATCTATGACATAGCATACATATTTCTTGGAGGAAATACATTTAATCAAAGCTACTTTCCATGAAACCATATTTTCAGAAGGACATTTAGGGATTTGTAATTAATGTAAATAAGCCCATGGGTCCTGCTTCCATTTCTGAAAAGGAAAAGCTGCTGGGAAGGAACAAGGGTTGGTTTGGGCTGCTTCAGTAGGTTAGCAAATACTTGGGGTACAGTAGCTGATACTTACAGAAGTGTAGGATGAGGAACAATTTTGGTGAAGTGGAAAATGTGTAGATTATTCCTATTGCTATACTCTCCACTGTTTCAGTTAGCTTTCCTGATTCTTTGGTCCAGTCTCTAACACAAGAGCTGGACAAACTAAGACACTGGTGTCTACAGGTAGACATTTGGGAGGAATCCGTGTCAGTCCCATCCTCCATGTTCCACCACCTGTTTGTCTCAGACAGTGAATGCGCCATTCAACCTCTCTCAGTTAGTTTAGCTGAAATGAAGACTACAACTATGCTGGGGACCTGCAGGTATCTGCTATTTTCCTCTAGCTCCATATATTTATTGTGGTTTCATCTGAGAGGAGAATGGCCAGCCTCAGCACAAGTTTCAACCAATCTCTGCTGCAAAGTTTTGCTTTGTCTCTGCAAAACAAATGCTGAAATCACACCTACTTCCCAAACCCCCTCCTAAAAGCCACCTTAGGTGGCCACATATGATGGTACTGCTTCCATCTTTATAAAATGCGTTACCTACATTCAATACATTCAGTAGCTATTCCTCCTTTCCAAAGGGTAACAACCAACTGCTAGTGCCTGCTCGCAGCCCATTGCAAGTAGGATACCCTGAAGACTGATATTGGGACACGTAATTAAGTATCTTTGACCTAGAGGATGACACTGAGTGTACCCTCTGCAAACTGGAGCATAGCTGAGAAAGACTGAGAACTTCAGCCCAGAGCCACCTGGATAAATCTACCGACTGGGAACAATGCAGCCTCGTGAAGTTCAGAAAGGAGAAGCATGAAGTTCTGTATCTGGGGTGGTATAATCTGATGCATCAGTACAGACTGTGCAGTGACAGGCTGAATGGCGCTGGATGAAAAGGACCAGGAAATTACCATGGATGCCAGAATGGATAGCACCCAGCTGTGCTCTTGCAATTGATATGGCAAGTTGGGCCTCCTGTTCAAGGGAGATGTAGAGAAACTGGAGAAAATCCCATAGAAGGCTCTAAGATATTGGAACCTAAACCACAGAAGCTGTAAGGAGGGGCTAAGGGAGCTGGCCTTGTTTAATCTGATGAAGTGGAGGTGAACCACTGATCTTATAGCAACCTACAAATTCTTAAAGAGTTACTGGGACTATGCTGCAATAGATGTTACGATAAGGGATAATGGCAACAAGCTGCAGCACATGTTGTCCGTGGTGGCCAGTAAGAAAAACATTTTCACCAGTGTCGCAGTTTGAAAAGGGGGGCTGTTTCCCACCGGAAGGAACGCGACGAAATAGTGTGTGTGTTGGCTGGCAAAACCAGCCAAAGCTCACACAGAAAACTGTTGATGCTCGTTAATGGCTTATTAGTATGTTAACGAGCTCATTAGGGCTTTAGTCGGCAAAAGAAATGATAACACACATATAGGAGCGATAGAAGCAGAAAAGTTTAATAGAGCGGACGCCCTTGAAGTTAAAATCATTTTCGAAGTTAAACCGGACTGAAAAAGGGAGAAGAAAGAGATAAAAGGGAGAATAGATAACAGTGTACAGTTACATATGAATGTCCCGATCAGAACGATCCTCCGCTTACAAACTCCACCCCACAATGGCTCACCACGCTGGGCCGGGGGGGAGGAAAAGTCCGTTCACCGGTCCGTTCACCTGATGAAAATGCTCTTGATAAGGAACTTTCTCCTGAAGCAAACCTTTTATGCAAATAAAACATAGTCCTTTTCTCCTCTGGAGTGGCTGTAGGGAACTTCATTTCTTGGCCAAGGAATGCTTTTTTCCAGATTCTCACACACACACACACATCTGCGCCATGGGCCGGCCAGGTCACGTCTTAAGGGAATATCTTCAAATTCCGCTGTGCGTTGGTGCTGTGCCTCCAGCATACGCCGCAGGAACAAGGGGTACCGCTGGGTCAATCCATCAGGGCAAGACAGTTCACACACCACCCCCACCGGGAATCAGCAGAAAACAGTGAAGTTTTCACCCATTCTGCAGAAGGAGTCTGTTACTGCTTCAGGGAAATAGCAGGTCATGGACGTGTCTTTCTCTCCTTGATAAAGGTTTCCAGTCCCGGGGGCGTAAGGTTCAAGAGTCCTGCGCGGCGTATCTGAGAGAGCCGCAGCACGGACAAGATAGAGAGGAGGGCAGATAGAGCAGAGGGGGAAAGCAAGATGGCAAAATGGCATCCAATCTTCTAACACACCCCCTTTTATAAGCTCATTCCGGAGAGGCACGTTCTCCTTCCCGGAGGCTTGGGAGAACCACAGCTCTCTGGGAAGAAGAAAGCCAGGCAACAAAAGAGCATCCAGTTCCTCCATGTTGAACCCAGGACAACCAGGAAGTTGGTGCAGTGCTGGAGTGGGTTACTTGGGGAGGTATTCAAATTACCACCCTTGACGGTTTCCACCACCTGGCTGAATAAAACTCCAGTTGACCTCATCTAGTGCAGGTGATAGGCCTCTTTGAGGAGGAGGTCAAACTAGAGGCTCCCAGAGGTCCAACAGAAATTTTTGATTCCCTCACAATCTCAGATTTGGAGCTGAAAGCCTTTTCTCCCATATGCACGTGTGAGAGAAATCCCTGGGCTTCCCTGCCTCCATCCCTAGCACTGTCCCCCTTCTCCCACCCTAGTCTGACACCACCTGATATTTGTTTGAAAATCAGGTCTACAATCACCTCTGGGTCAAATGTCAGTCTGGCTACAGTCATCAGTTGCTTCCAGAGTTTATGACTAGAAAGTTTTCTCTTGCTTAGATCTCTTATGCATCCTTGCCTGGTGGAAATCAGCAAGCTGCTCGATTATCTTAATTCCTATTTCAAGCCTAGCTTTTAAAAGCAAGTATGAAGTTCTTTTGATCAGCCTAGGCAATAGCTGCTGATTGGAAGTGTAGCAACCTCAAAGCAGTCTTGTGCAATGAAACAGATGGGACAGGTTGAACTTGAGGGGGGGTTGATGCATGAATGTGTTGAAGAGTGCTTGTTCCAGTTACTCTGTGATTAATATCATGTCAGTGCATGATGAATGCACAAAAGGGCAACGTCACTCTAAAATAATCCCAAAAGCAAAACCTGTAGGCCCATTGTTTTTACCTGCTTAATATTTCCAATAGGCCACCTGTGCCTATACATTATCAGAGAACATGCTTTTGGTAGTGCGCTTTCATTGGGCTTTAATAAGTGAAAAGAGCATTCTGAATTTTTTTAATTAAATAGATAAAGCTTCAAACAGCTCCTCCAGATGACCTGCAGACCCTGCAGCCTTGGCAAATTTCCTCATGTAATTTGCTAAGAGTGGTATTACCTGCAGTGTTGATAAAGGTTTCACTTCCAAACTGTTGTTAGTTATTCTTTAAATCCCTGCCAAGACCTGCTATTGAAAGGCTGTTCTTTTGTGATCCCTCTCTTGGCATACCCAAGAATAATGAAAAGAATAATGAATAAGAAAGTCTTTTACTTAAAACCCCAAACTACTTTTCCTTTATAAATCAAGTCAAAGTCCGTAGTCCCAATAGTAAAACATTTGCATTCTTCAGTATCATATCTGAATGCCATTTTGCATTTTGTAATCAGCAAAATATAAAACCTACTGACTGATTTTGTTTTGAGAACCAGAATATAATTTACTGCAAAGCTATGAGTCCTGCATTTGCCTCTGAGTTCAACTTACTATGTGAAAAGAAAATTAACTTTGATTACTTAGGACAAATACTTTCTGAATATGAATGCTCCATACATGATACACTTCCCTTCTTAGTTTTAAAATATTTTCAAGCTGAATTTGGAAATTAGAGTCTGTGAATACTGATACGATAATGGGATGTAAAAAGCCACAATAGCCAACCTGATTTAAGAGACCTATTTCTGCTTCCATTTACCTCCATTAGTAAATAGATCACGCTCATCAAGACATAGAAGCCAAACCTAGATAATAGACTGAAGTATCCAGTTCAGCATGTAGCAGGATGAACCAGTTTGTGACTCTGTTCCTTGGTTGTAATAGATCTCTAATGCCCTATTGATAGATAAAACAAATCAAGAGAACTATTTCTCTCATTTCATTATAGTGGGTCTGAGAATAGCAACTGATGGGTGTATCTTTTTTGACCTTGAATATCTGGTGTCGGCTGTAATATAGGTCACAAATTAAGTGGACTTCTTGTAAACCAGTAGTTCTCAAAGGTTTGGGATGCATGCTCTTCCTCTGTTTCCTGCAATGTTCGTGCTTGCCCTCCTGAGACTGAGCAGCGGCTCAGTTCCACTGAGCCAGGGCAGGCTGGCTGCAGGGTGAGCCTCACGATCCTACCCTGCAAGTGGCTGCAGGCTAGTCTGCTGCCAACAGTTTCAATCGAGTAGCTGGTCCTTATGTTTATGATTAATGATTAAGTTATGATTAATGTCAATAAATAGTGACTATTTTTCTTCAATCTGTTTGCAGTTATATCAGAATAAGGTAAAGAAACAGAAACTGGTTTTTGGTATAAAGCTGTAGAGGAACTCAGGAGTGAGTGAGCGAGCGAGCTAGAAGTAAGGGATCAACACTTTCCCACACATTTTTTTTCAAACAGAAGGTGCCTTACCTGTGAGCAAAGTGTTGCTCAGGAAGCAAAAATGAGACCAAACATCACTGGGCACACCAAAGCTGATGAGAAAGCTCCTTAGTCAGCTCCTAATTTTGGGTATACTGTTACGCAAGTAGATCACTAAGATTAGCTGCTTCCATTAATTTTCTTTTCAAAAATGTTATAAAAGCCACACAGAAAAACTGGGGTGAGAAGGGAACAAATTTGACCAATCTTGAAAAAAACTAAGCCTAACTAAAGCAAGCAAGGGAAAAGAAGCCTTTCCTCACTTTACTAGGCTCATTAACAACCAAAAGTGGAATTTGGATCTTAGTGGCTTATACTATTCCCAAATTTTGTAGAGGTAGGTGGTTTCTCCAAGTGATACGGGCTTTGCTGCCTCTCAAGCATGGGGTGGTGTTCGTTTAGCAGAGTCTTGTCAGGCTGAGGTGTGCTTTTCAAATGAGTCAATAACAATGGTAATAAAATACTTTTCACCTTTAAATGTCCTTTCATGAGATGCCAAAGCACTTTGCACCAGTTAAATGCTTCTCACAATACTGAAATGTAGGTGCGGATTATCCCAGTGGTGGTAGCAGTCAGAACATAGGAACAGAGTGAGAAAGTGATTTGCTCATGCTGGTGGCAAAAAAAGAAACAGAATCTAGGGCAGAAGATACTGCACACATGGTGTGGGGAAAAGCAGATGTAGTTCACCTGCAAATCTGCTGTCCTCTGTGTGTCAGTGCTGAGATGATACTTAGCTTTCTTCCTCTCTTAACCATTACACTAGCTGTGTTTTTAAAGTTGTTTTTGTGATCTTGATTATTGAAGGGCAAATACAATTTACGTAGGTAACAGCTCCTTTCCAAATAGGAAACGTGCATACTCATGGTTAAAAAAAATAATCTGAATTCACAGAATTCAGAATTCACTGGCCATTCAGCCAGTTTTTTTATCCAGCGGAGAGTACACTCATCCAAGCTGTGAGCAGCCAGTTTCTCCAGGAGAATGTTGTGGAAAACAGCGTCAAAGGCTTTACTAAAGACAATATACACAGCCATTTCCTCATCCAGTAAATGAGCCACTTTGTCATAGAATGAGATCACGTTAGTCAAGCAGGACCTGCCTTTCATAAACCCATGCTGACTAGGCCTGATCAGCTGGTTTTCCTGTATGTGCTGTGTGATGGCACTCAAGATGATCTGCTCCATAACCTTCCCTGGCACTGAGGTCAGTTTGACAAGTCTGTAGTTCCCTGGATCCTCCTTTTGGCCCTACTTGTATATGGATGTCACATTTGCTAACCTCCAGCCCACTGGAACCTCTCTAGGTAGCCAGGACAGCTGAAAAATGGTGGAAAGTGCCTTGGTGAGCACTTCCACCATCTCCCTCAATACCCTTGGCTGGATTCCATCTGGCCTCATAGACTTGTGTTCTGCGTAATAGGTCACTGTACATTTCCTCTTGGACTGTGACGACTTCATTCTTCTCCTTGTCCCTGTCATCCGGCTCAGGGGGCCTGGTCACTCCTAGAACAACTGGTCTTTCTATTAAAGACTGAGACAAAGAAGGCACTCAGCACCTCAGCCTTTTCCTCATCCTTGGTCACTATGTTTCCCCCCTATATCCAGTGAGGTTGGAGATTCTCCTTATCCCTCCTTTTGCTGTTTCTATATGTATTTATAGACATAGTTTTCTATTTTCTTTTATGGCAGTGGCCAGATTAAGATCTAGTCAGGCTTTGGCCTTTCTCATTTTCTACCCGCACAGCCCCATAAAATCCTTACAGTCTTTCTGAGTGGCTGCCCGTCTGAAAGAGCATCTTCTTCTAATAAGTAGGGAGTCCCAGGCTCCTGGTCATTATGGGTAGCTGCATGCAAGTTGGATAAGATACAATTGAAAGAAAAGGAGTGTCTTCCATTTCCTTGTTTTCCTCACGTCTACCTCTCATGAGACTCGCCAGCTGCCAAAGTGCTTAAACTCCTCTGCACCTTGGATTTTAGACTAGTGAAATGCCAAGAGGGTTGTCAAAAAACAAACGAGTATTTCAGTCACTACATAAACTCTGACTTTCAATGCAAAGCAAGGTAAACTGAAAATATCTGAAAGGATTTAATGTAGTGATACTGGGTAGGCTGAGGAGAAGCCTTTCTGCAAACACTCTCACTATTGTGTGCTGCTTTGATGGTGGTGCTGGAGAACAGGGTCCAGCCAAAATCATCAAGAACTGTTGGTCATCATAGGTCATGATGCACCACACTGTGCGCTGGGCTGGGGAAGAAGCATCACCATCCCAGAGCTCCTGGTGTGTAACTCAATTGCTGTTTGTCCACGTTGCTGTGTACAGTCGGGCTGCAAGCGAGTCTCAAAGCCTGCAGGGTTGGGTCATGCTTGGCTCTGACTGGCATCCACCCTGATTGTATGAAAAGGCAGGCTGGATCTTGTGAGACACAGGATACACTGTGGACCACTGTGTCCAGAGCCTGCAGGAGTTTATGCTATGGTGACCTGTTAGATACTGAAGCTGAAGGGACGGGTCATAGATAGTGAGTAAGCCCAGTCATAAGACAAGCTTCAAACCAAGCTCAATAAGCCAAGTGAGGAATTTGCTTTGTGCCACTGTATCTTGAAGTAGCTGAGAACACAGCTCTGCAAGTGTGGCTGATACCAATGTCCTCAGCCCAGGTAAGATTTGCACTTCTCACTCTGCACTTTGGCTACTTGGAGTCCAGGAATAGGCCACCAGCAGATTGGTGATTGAGGAAGATCAAGCCATCCCTCCCTCCTTTACCACTGCACTGATCACTATGAGGTATTGTGAAGACCAGGCTTTGCTGCAGCCTGTCTAAAACCGCAGATTATTTTCTCGTCCACAGCATGGTGGGGTTTTGGGTTTATTGTCGTTTTTCATTTAACAGCAGAAGGTAGGAAAAACGGAGCGGAGCTTGACTACTCAGTGAGTTGTTTGCTGTTACTTTTCAGCAGGTATAAAGAAATGCATTTGGATTTCCTACTATCAGAAAAAACACCCTCTGTTTCCCAATGCCATCAGGAAACTTCTGGATTTTCTACTCTAATGGCAATTATCTCAGTGGAGCAGCAGTTTCCCCACTCCCATCTGTGCTCTGCACTGAAACAAAGAGGAAACTGGTGTCTGCTTCTTTTATGCAGCTTGACCCCCAGCCTGCAAATTTTATGATTTGTGTGGCAGTGAAAGGCAAAGAAAGTGGAGAAAAGCAAGAGCACAGGAAAGACAAGGAGAAAGAAGGTTCATTTTCCCCAAGCTGCCCTAGGACTGACCGCAACTCAGCTAGGGCTGATTTGTGGCCATCAAGTAAGCGAACACAAAAGCATCAGGGAAAAGGCATAAAAGGCTCTCCTTGGAGATTGACAGCTTGTTAAGGACCATTATTGATACAAGTTCAACTTAAATGACAGGGTCACCTGTATGATGCTGTTTGGGCTCCCTGCTCTGGTCTAACAACAACTTGCCACATTTTTATTCAGAGGTTTTATCTGACAGGCACATAAGCCTGAATTAAACATTTACTCTCAGTTATCTGAAAATATAGATTCTGCACTAGCTCGTCACTGGCTGAAAGGACACCACACTTACCAATTCTCTCCCTCATCTTTAGTGGAAGAAGGATTTCTTGGAAAAGAATCTGCTTTTTGTTTGAACTTGAAACACCGTATTTCATTAAGAAAGTGTAATCAATTAGTGGCAAGGGACTACATGAGAAGTATTACAGTGGTCTATTATTTAAAGGCATTTTTGCAGACATCAAAGACAGCAGCTGTGTCTTAGGAATCCTGAAATCCAGGAAGATGATGGACTACTGCAGGACCTGGTGAACGGAAGAACAATTCATCATCTAGAAAATTGTAGGACCATGGCTTAAGAGAAGAACAATTTACAAGGACAGTGAAATAGTTCAGTTTAGAGTTTGCTGGTGTTAATCGGTTCCTTACAAGATTCCATTCTAATTACCCTTATTTGACTACCTCCTTATTGTGAAGCATGTTAATGAGACCATTCCAAGAGAAGTGTCAATGAAATTAGATATTAACATTTTTAAATATTATAGATTAAATTTGATGAGCATCCTACATATGGGAGAGATAAAGAAAGGAAAAATGCATGTTTTTCAAGCAGCATAAGCTATTATTTGGTTTTCAGTCACCTCCCTACTGACAATTCCTGTTAAACAGTAAGATATTAAGCACTTTTCTGCCAGAAACAACTGAAAAAGAATGACTGAACTGAGGATGCACCTTCAGTGTCTGGTATAGCCTATCCACGATGCTCCCCTGTTTTCCAGCAGCATCCAAGGATGGTGATGTATGGGCAATGGGAAGTTAAGGGTAAGGTGATCTAGTCCACCTCTGGTTCCACTTTTTCCCTTACTAAGAAGCTATGCAAAGTCTCTGGCTCCTTCACAGAGGAGGAGGAGCAGAGGACTGCTTAACTTAACCAGCCTGTACTGGAGTTCTGTCTCTCAAATTTTGCATGAAAGACAATCCTTGGTTTAGAAAACCACTTCTTTTGTCCTTCAGAATAAACAGTAAAGTCCATGAAAGGGTGAAGACAAAAAAGTGAATAAAAGGCTCAGCAGATATAAATCACCATGAATCTACTGGCTTCAGTGGAGCTACACCAGTGTGGACAAACTGAAGTTATCATCACCATTATCGTCACTGAGGACGTGGCATTCTTTTTGGGAGAAATTTTATCTGCAACAGCTTATTTATTACCTTTTTCCCGCTCAGCCCATACTTACTTGGCATTTTATTGTCATCTTCTCTTTAATAATCAAACTTTTTGTTTTAGGTGCTGAAGTTAAGCATCGTGCAACTTTAATAGTGGCCAGAGTCAGGGAAGAGGCCACTGGCATCTTGTACTATTCTGTGATGTTTGTGCATTAAAAGAAAATCTAAGAAACTAGACAATTTGGATTAAAAAAAAAGGTTAGTGTGAGTTTAAGGCTGCTCAAGGGCAACCTTAATTTATGTGCCAATAAGTTACACAAATATTTTCTCTACTATTCAATTAAGAACAAGTAGTTTCCCTGGCAACGGCCACATTACATGGAACTTACCCGAGCTCTGAGTTCCAGCAGAATACTTTCCCTAAGAAAGGAACATACTCATCTATCATGTAAATGTCTAATTTGTACATGGTTTTGAGAGAGAGGGGAGAAAATGGAATTTCTGGCAAATTAACGCAGCCCTTGTCTTTTACTGGAGTAAAATCCACGATCTTTCCAGTAGTTTTCTCCTGTTTGTTTTTTTTTTAATAGCTCTTTTCCTATTGAACTGCATACTGCTCTGAAGGAACAGCAATTCTGAGCTTCTTTCCAAAATTGGTTGCTTGCAGTTAGTGATCAGATTAATTATTTCCCATTTTTGCAAGTACCAAAACCCAGAGATAATATGTAATTACGCTGCTCCGGTTCCAGGTCAGTGTGAAGGTGTGATAGTGATGAAATATTTATTTCTTCGTACTTGGTAAAATGTACAGGGTTGGGTATTCGGTGACTAACGTTAAGATTTATGGATGCTGTCATAATTTATTTCCTTTAAGTGCCTGAGCATTATAAATGATGTGACAGATAAACACTTTCTCATCATGCAGTGGCCTTATCTAGTTCTGCTCCCCTGCCTTACAGCGTTTAATTGCACCTGTCTTTCAGTCAGCCTATCTCCCCCTTAATTGCGTTCTGTAACACAGGAATTTCTCTACCTGCTTTGGAGGCTGGGGAATGAAAAGTCACTGAAAAGTCACCTCATCTGTGAGCAGCCAGTGCAGGGTGAGACAGGAAATACAGGTCACTGCCTGTTGCTGTGTGTGCAGACAAGGTCTGATTTTTCTTTTGTCTGGCAGGAGCTGACACATTTTTGCTAACTCCTGGGTATTTTTACCTTACTCTGTTAACTGTAGTGAGAACAACTCGTATTAAACTGGGAACTCTTAATAAAACCAGGTTGTCTCTTCAATTCCTAAACTCATCATATCCTTCCATGGTGTTCTGAGCCATTCAGCCATACCATTCTCATAAACCTTGAGATATTTTTAAATCAAAATCACTCTGACATGCTGTAAATTATCCTTCCTTCGGGTCTTTTAATACTCTGGGCCACGACACTGAACATATTGAGCAATAGCCTATAGAATATTTTTTTTATCCCTTTAATATGCTATTTTAAAAGGAAAAGTTATGGTTTGGCAGGAAAAAGATGTGACAGAAACCATCACTGTGTGTAAAGAAGTCACTAAAATGTCATGCACACAAAATAAAAATCCCTTTGACCTTGTCCATCAAAGAAACCATAATTTAAACATTTTGGGAGATGAATTGAAGTATTTTCTTTCTTAAATGCCAGAAGCACACACCTATATGTGTCTTGGTATAAGCAGAGCAAAGTCTGCTCCCCTCTGGTCAAATCACATCCGGCTAGCCAGCATCTCTAGTAGTGTTTGGAGACAGTGGACAACAGACCAACACATCCATCCATGTAATAAGATTCAGTTATCCAGTGATGGAGAGCTAAGCCCCCATATGGACACAGTGAAAACAGCCACTCCTCCTAGAACCTCATCAAAGTAGAAGATTTTACTTGAATCACAGAAAAAGAATAATTTACAATTGTTTTCATCTTGGTTTATGATGCCTTTC
>NW_010427316.1:117016-122365 GCF_000710305.1 Buceros rhinoceros silvestris | reverse complement strand
CCTGCTGAAAGCTTGAAGTTAGGAAGAATGTAAGGGATCAGTGAGCATAAGATATCTCTGTAATGAGCTAGGAGTCACCTACCTGAAAATTGCTCTTTAAAAGGTGACCTCCCAGCTCTGATCCTGAACTCTCTGCTGCCAGTGGGAGCCTCTTATTTTGAAGAATCCCCTTGAGACATTGAAACTTAAGGGCACTTCAACAGACACGTGTGGCACAAGCATAAAAGTCATCTTTACCATTAATCGTTTGCTCTTAAACTTGGTTTTCTGAGGAAGGGAACGAGTGTATAATTATTTTGCTGATACAGTTAAATAGGTGACTTAACATGCTTGTTGTGCCTGCATTAATTATGCAGCTGTTTAATACACTACATCTCTCTATTTTCAAGATAGCTTACTGTGCCAATTCTTTTTGATGCAATCTTCGTGCATACAGAAATCCCATACAGCAACCCACAAATTGATCTACTAGTTGTAAATGGAAACTTTTTGGAACAAGTTCTGTGAGACATTGATCATATGGAGGCGGGAGTCTGCTCTTTTATGTTCACTGAACTAATAGGAAAGTGGTGCATAGTAAGAAGGTACATGCAGAAACACATAGAGAGACAAGTTTTTCACCCTCTTCTCTTCCAGAGCAAGGCACAGGTATTTCCTTCACACAAATAACATGACAAATGCACCCCCCAGCCGCCTCAGTGCCACCTGATTGCATTTTTTGTTGCAGTGGCAATGATGTAACTGAGAGCTGAGTTTGGTAAAATGTGCCAGATTTAATTAAGTGATTAGGGAATACTTTAAGCTGGATTTGGCCTGCATCACATGATTAAATGGAGGAAGTGCCCCTATTATGTGTTAGAGGTGTGTAAAGATCAGATTTGCTTGACTGGCTGAATTTAGGGTAAATTATCGTTCTTATTCCATCAGATCCAATAAAAAATTGTGGAATTGTTTTGTGCCCTTTTCACTCTGATAGCTATCTTTCATTTTGATGGCAAGAAGCCAAATTCCCTACATGCCTTACTAACCTTTGCTTAGTATACTTTATCTTTTGGCTTCTCCTGATTTCTATCATTTTAAATATTTTTTTTAAATTTATGTATTTATTTCATGAGAAAGATCATTAGTTCCAGAAACCAACAGACTGCACAAAGATCTATGCCTCTGCTAGTCACCTGGAACTGGTAGAAACAGGTTTTTTACTGGAATTTCCTTTTGCAATAGGGAAGTCAATACATTTAAACCAGATGCTGTTGCTCCAGAGACTTGTGGAGGCAAATGTAAAATAGCAACAATTTCTTCCACTTTTGAGTGACAGCTCAGAACCTTCCCAGGGTAGAAAACTTTGCTATTTTAACAATACTGGAAGGAGACTGTGGTGGAGGAAAACCACGGACACTAGGAAGAACATATTCTATTGTGTTATTATGATTAAATCCTCAGATGGTCTGAAATCCTCAGCTGAGATCATAGCTTGGTTTTATAAGCATTGTAGAAACACCAATTAAGAGATACACCCTTCAGGGGTTCACTATCTGACCAGACAGGCATGGATATCAAGTGGATCCAAATTGAGATTAAGTTTCATGCCAGAAACATGGCACAGACACAGCTGGAAAAGATGAAGATTTTTGTTTGCATCACAGAGAAGACTCTGACAGACCGAAGAGCTTTTCTTGGGTATCCAGGCTTCCAGTCTGCCACATGCACCAGGAGAAAGTCCTTGCTGCTGTGATGATGCTACCACCACTGCCCACAGGTGGGCAGGATGGCAGGAAGAGCTGCAACACCACCTGTGCTGTGCAAAACAGGTCACACTGGAATCTTGGTTTGCAGCTACATTTTTTTACTTGCAGAAGGGACTGGGGGACATTTTAACCAGGGGAGGACAATCTGACAAGCACTGGTCATCAGGTTCATGACAAATTTTGCTTGTGCAATATGGGAGTGCAACTGGTGTGACACAACTTCAGCAGCGAGGAAACATTACCATGCAATGCTGCTTGTTTATGCAGCTGTTATGACTGCGTCTTTCATCGCATTTTGGGATCTCAGTGTCTGGGACATGTGCTGTTCTAGCTGCTGCTGCTGCTGCTAGCAGGCACCTTGCTTCCCTGGCCTCCATCTTTTCTGGAGCTTCACAAAGAAGTCTCAGGCTGGATGGATTAGATATAATGTCTTTTCTGTAATTCAAGATGGTGAAAACAGTGGTTGTATAGCATGGTTCCCTTTCCTACTTGAAAGTTTTGGCATAAACTTTTCCTTAGACTTGACAGGCATAAGGGCTTTGCAGCTATGTTTATCACTGACCTCCCAAGCATAAATATGATTTCCTCTGGCGAAAGGATGTAACGGCATTTGGTGGTATTGGTATTTCTCAGGCTAAAGACGAAGTGGCAATGTCACCAGTGCCATAAGAGGTAACATCTGAGCAGGAAGCAGTAGCTAATGGCCAAGGCAGGTTAGGTGAGAATAGATTGGTACCGAGCTGGTGCTCTGCAAAGTGACATCTCTGCTTTGTGTGGAGAGCTCCAACTGGAGAAGCCCACAGAACACATGTGCAGGATCAGAAGCTCATTAGCTGCCTCCAAGTGAGCCAGCTCAGGCCTCGAAGCAATGCAGTCACCACTGAAGGCTGTTATCACGAACAAGTCCTATGGACAGGCAGCACAGTGCTCCACAGATGCTGCAGTGGCACTCCCAGACTTGAGTCATATGCCACGCAGAGGTTCGCCAGCCCTTGTCTCACAGGCTTGTGGGCTCCCAGGAACATCTTCAGAATGCTCTATGGCACAGATCAGGCATTTTCTGGGTTTCTCAAGTCAGGTAGCATGCAGCTGCTGGATGGGCAGCTATTGTGTCAACCCAGCAAACATGGGTCTTTGTGCTATTTAGACAAAGGAAATAACCAACATTCTTTTAAAATTAAATATGGGAAGTGAGATTTCTGAATCAAAACAAGATAATTTTACAGAGGCTTGTCAGAATTTGCATATCCTAGTAACAACGGACTGAGCATCTCAGGTGTCTCTTGAGGAAGAGATCAGATAGAATTTTACAAAAGAATTTACAAGTCAGACACAGATAGATACAGTACAGATAATCCCTGTTCCCTTTCCCCTTCCATAGAACCAGGAGTCTGTATACTCAGGTACAGGACAATGACCTGTCTTTGCCTGCTAGATCCTATACATTGACAGGACAAAGGCATGAAATATTACAGAAATTGTAAGGTTCATGCACTATAGCAGAATGACACTTTCACCATGTCACTGACATAAAGGGAGGAACACACAGTTCAAATCTCTCTTCCTTGATATCAGGGCTGCACCTCCCCATGAAAGAAGCCGCTGAGAAAAATTGCAGTATATGGTCAGGACAGGCTGAATCACACCAGTAATTTTTTCACTTGGTTGCCAAAGGAAACACAGTTTTAAAAAACCCAAGAGTAACTGTGTTCATCAGCTATATGATTTTTCAGCTGTGCTTTCACTTCCACCTCTCCCTATCATTTTGGGTAACTGTGCCTATACTGATGCATTCTGGGTGATCTAGGCAAATTGTCCTACACCAGTGCCATCAGAAGGGTGGTGTTTCCCTGGGGGCTGTGCCTGAGGAAAGACATGGCAGAGAAGGCAGAGCACTCTATCGTGCCCTATCATGCAGTGAGAAGGAGAGGGGACAGACAAAACTGATGACACAGGCATTGGTAGGGGTCCTTGCCCACACACACACTAAAGGGATTATACTGCGTGGTTACAGGGAAACAACGATATGCCAGCCAAGACTCCTGGCAAGCACAAAACATAGTGAGCTGTCATGATTAATAATAGAGTTTAATCCTACACCGTGAGGCATAAAATATATTCAGAGCCCATCATGTTACTGACGCTCTAGAAATTCACGGTGGGGATGTGTGCGGAGTTACCAGATAGCAGCAGAACTGAGAGCAGCATAAAAAATTTCAGCATGCTTTTCCTGTGACTTGAAGGCTGTGCTGCTTTTGGACCCAGGTTCTTGAATCTCTTAAGTGCAGTGCCCGTGACCACAAGGTGACAGACGTACTGAGCTCAGCAGCTGCACTGCTGCTGCTGTTCTGGTCCTGTGATGGCAGGCAAACCCGAACAGTTGGAGCTTAGGTTCATACACAGCTGATGTGCATTAAGAGGTGAACTCTGTGAAACTTGTCTCCTTATTTTAGGCATTATCTTTTCTCTTGATCTGTTACAGGAAGATTGGAGCATCTTAAACCTGTCCAGTTCAGCACCATAGCTCAACTTCTAGCAATTGGTTTAGTCTTAAAATTGGAAAAATTACAGAGAAAGTAAGAGAGAAAACTGGTAAACAGTGCGTTGAAGCCTTTGAGGTCTGGGTTAGTGAATCAGAAACTATTTTTTGCACCCAGAAAATGACGATTTTGCTGCCTTTTGCTTTCACTGCACGCTCCTAAGGATGACACTGTACTGCACACTGTACTGCACACATTCCACCCAGAAGAATGGAAAAAGACTGCAAAATCTTACTGTGAACTCAGCCACTGAGACTGGAGAATTTCTGAGAAATCTCCCTGAAACCATTTTTAACCAACACATTCCTGATTATCTGACAGCTTAACATAAGCTTTACTCCAGAGTATAAGCTTTACTACATGTGACCCAGACTTACTAAACACATTAGTGTTCTATTCAGCCATTCCCTTCCTTACTGCTAATCTGATTCATTTCTGTTCCCAGCCTCCAGAAATGGACACATATTAGCTCAGATTGTCTCTGAATTCGTCTCCTGACCACATGTATATATTTATGATGGCAGTAAGTGGTGTATAAGAATTTTTGATTTTGCTACTGTAATTTATTTAATTTGCAGTGCTTGCCCATAAACATTTGAGCTGTGATGAACTTCTCTAAAAGTATTTAGACTGTTGTTTAAAATAATATTTGCTGTCAGCTGGAGAACTTTGGGAGTAGGTTGTACCATATTCATTCATATAGCAAAACTTCCTAAGAAGTAAACTTCGCGCAGAAGAATTCTCGTGACAGCTTGTGGATGCATCTAGGCTGCATAAAATAAGACACAGAAGTGGAGAGTCTAAAGGGGAAAAAAAAAGCTCTGGAGAAGTCTCCCCTATGAGTTGATTATACTTAGCAATAAACCCATGCTACTACTGATTCCGAGTTTTTTTCGGTTTTGTTGGTTTGTTTAAATGTGTAACCATTAGTTATGACATAAAACCATGATACTTCATCCACCTGATAATTCATTGTAATGCATAAGACAGGAAAGAATCCTTTGGTGTTGATATAGTCCAGCACATAAACACACAGTACAGGGACTTTTCCCTACACCCAG
>NW_010427316.1:113832-116904 GCF_000710305.1 Buceros rhinoceros silvestris | reverse complement strand
CAGCCTATTGTCTGCTTTGAAGTCCTTCCATGTATTTGTGATATTTTGAGTATAACGTTATATAAAAGATCTTTTATAATCTGCATTCTTGTGAAAGGGAGGAATGTATACACTGCAGTCTCTTAGGAGGAAACGGTTCCTTTACAAGCACTATCACATTTTAAATGTGAGTATTTCCAAAGATTTTTATTTTTAATCATGATCAGATGTTTCAGGCTACATTAAAAAGAGAACATTATAAACAATTCCAGTTTAGGGAATACAAACCAGGGTCTGAGTACAAAGAATTTGAGGTTTTCATTTCATTCCCACTTTGCTAATTTAATTTAAAATTTGTTTCTATTAATTTTAGACTTATCTGAAACTAAACTTCATCCCAGAACATGTTTTACAAGAAAAAGATGAGGGCTTACAGTGGAAATGCTAGATAAGCACCATTAAGCTCTGCTCAGAGAGAAAGGACCATGTAAGGGGAAGGTGGGGAACACAACTCCCTGCCCTGCTTTTGGGATTTTCTCCATCTCAGGTTTCTGTATCAGGGATAATCCCTTCGAGTGCTGCAAAAATTGGTTACTGATGGTGAAATTTCCATGCCCGCTTAGAGGGGTTACATGCTTCAGTCCCACTGACCGTAATACAAATCAGGCATTTAAATCCTTGAAGTGCTTTTGATAAACCAATACTGAAATGTGCACAAAGATTACAAGATCAACTCAAAACTGCTTTGCAAGTACTGGGAAAGCATAGTTGCAATGTCCACTGTTGGCAATTTCGTGAGTAATATCCTGGATACCCTCACGTATTTCAACAGTCCCCCTGTGCCGTAACAAAGACCTTGCAGCTTTCTGGTGAAGACCAACGTGTGCTTTGTGCACCTTCTGCTTGGATCTGACGCCACATTTTCCATCCTGAATTTTTGTCCAGAAAGAACCAAGTGTGGAATTCAGAGAGGCTTATCAAAGTCTGTGGGTGGCACCAAGGTCTGTGACTTCCCTGCCACACAGACAGGTTGAGAAAGGGAGCAGCTGACTGTAACCTTTTGAACTTTCTGAGAAAGTCAAGTATTGCCTCACACCCTAATGTTTCTGTTTGTCCCCTTAGTAGCTGTTTATGTCCTTCTCTATGGAAAAAGTAAGATGTTTGAATCTTGATTTTTTTATATGTGCTTCTGAGTTGCCCCAGTGCACAAATAAACTATGTAGGTGTTTTGTGATCAGAATAATCTCACATGATCAGTCATACATTGTTCTCTTGTCAACAGCAGCCATCTGGGACCAGCCTTGTGTCCTGGACTGAATCCAGAATAAACAAGCACCCTGATGGAAATACTCCATAAACACCCAGAATCTGGAGACATTCTTAACTTGCAGGATGCCAAGTTTTTTCTGGGAAGAAAAAAAAAAACAAACCCCAACTATTATATTAAAAGCACCATTTTGTTGGATGAAACATTTAGATATGGAAAATCTAAAGCAAATTAATTTATGAAGAAAGTTTTTGAAAGTTTTTTATGAAGAACATTTTTTTAAAAAAACCCGTTATTTGCTATATAATGGGTAGGACACACACGGCCAAATTGTTAATGGCATAAATGAGAAAATATACTGCCGCTAATGAGGCTGATGATACTCATTTGCATCCTTAGATATTATGGTCTTCTCATATTGCTCGTAGGACTATGGAAATTTATGGGTTTAGTATCATACTCTCTCCCTCTTGAAAGGCATACCTCCTTGTGCTGTACAACCAGCTCATGGCATTCCTCTTCAGGCACATTTGTGGTAGATAAAGATAACACTGTCTGGCAGCTGGTCTTTAACGAACTGCTTTTCCGTATGAAATTGTCTATAAGCAAATTCCAGTTTTAGTTTAAAAAGTAAAATGGATCCCAGAAAGAATCAATGCTCACGGACTCTGGGATCCATACCATTAGACGATTGTGGGACCCCTCCCTTGCAGGTAAGGCCCTGGCAGGATTTTAAACCACCTTGCTGTTTTCTGGGGGTTTTTCACTAATCTGCAGGCTCCTGTTGGAGATGCTGAAGATCTGCCTGAGAAGATGCAATGTGCTGCTACTGGTTTTGCTCCCCAGCCCATGTATCCAGGGCTGGCTCCTGACTTCTGCAGGGCACTAATGTTAAATTGAACAGCAATACTCAGTGTGACATAGAGCACCATTGATAGGCACAGCATGATTTCCACCTAAGGCTGTAGATAAATGATCCCCTGGCAAATAATGAAATACATTATTAAAAGGTATGTAAGCATGAGGGCAAACTGAAGCTATAAAAATATCTCCATCCTTTAGTGGTGACCTACTGAAGGGTGGTACTGCCATCACAGGAATGAATATTTGGCCCTTAACTTTTTTGCTGTAATAGTGCACATGGCATTTCTTACAATTCTTCTTCCACCAATGTGTCACCCTAGAGAATGTCAGCATTTCATAGCATAGGTTCATGTCTGGCAAAGGGATCTTTAACTACTTTCCAGTATTATCACATTTATGGAAATTGCTCCTTCTCCGTAAAATCACTGGTGAGAATACTTCCTCAGAGAAAAACATTTCCATCCTCAAACTGCCCAAGGGAGGGATTAAAGGGAAAAGTATGTACATCACAACAGGATATGCTCCAGTGTGTTACTGCTATTTCAGTATGTAGGCCTTTACCTCCATTCCTGCATTTCTGCTCCTCACTGTTCATTATCTTTCCACTTGCAATGAAGCTCTAAGGCATTTCCACACTCTCTCTGCAGTTGAGAAAGAAGAGATGCTGGAAAAGAATTAGATTGGTATGTGTAAGAGGGAATTCTCCTACTTGGAGTTATGCCCTTGGCAACCCGTGTTGCGACATCTCTATGTTGTTATACTGCAAAGTCTGTCATTCTACCCCTAAGAAAACCTCCCAGCTGCCCTGCAAATTTGCTGGGTTTATGTTTTTGATTTGATTAACACTATAAAAAGTACTGGTTGAAACAGTTGCATGTGACACCCAAGAAGGGGCCAGGAGCATCACAGGGAAGCAGCAGAAACATCCAGGAGTGAGAAGAAAAAGAAACAAGAGCATTGAT
>NW_010427316.1:107473-113695 GCF_000710305.1 Buceros rhinoceros silvestris | reverse complement strand
TTCCTTCTTTCTGAATTCTGTCTGTATAAGAAAAAGTGAGCAACCAGGACTGTTATGATTGTGTCAGGTCCTGGCCTGAGAAACTAGTGTGGGTTGGGGCAGTCACTATGTCACACAAGTCACAGGAATTTGTATGCAGTGTAGGCGAGTGCAAGTGTGAGCTTTCTTGTCTGCTGCCCTTTCCTCTGCCCACATAAATCTGTACCTGGATCAGGCACAGCTACAAAGACATCAATGTTTCTCAGAGGAAGGGTGGAAAGATGGGAGTGTACAATTGCCTGATTTTAGATGATTGTGGTAATGCCAACATTTGCTTTTTGCAAAAAATTTAAACTGTTGTTTTTCAGTCTCCAGTTTAGGGGCAGGGAGGGGAACCACTTGAGAAAGTCTCAGGTTGAGTTCCCCTTACTGTATGCACTGCGAGCTGGCCAGTGTGGCATGCACCGTGGTCTGGCAGGGATCTGCACAATACCAAATGTCAGGCTGGAGGCTAATAGCATGTTAGTACAGCAGGCCATGAGACTGGAACAGGCAATGTAAGTCTTCTGATGATTCCACGCAGACATTAAATGGCAAAGATATATTTGGCATGAGTCATATTCATATAAAATGCAATAACAATCCACAGCGTAATATGGTAGCACTGATTGTCCAAATGTTTTTAGGCTAGACTGTCTTTGTCATAAATACAAAGGCAGGGCTGGAGATCACTGCTTTATACACAGCTTTGGCAGGGCTTGAAATGCTGTGTGCACCTGAGAGGTGTTTATAAATTACAGATAAAACAGAGAAAATAGTGAGGAAGTTAGAATGATACATAAAAGTGCAAAAGAAGAAGCCGGGAGGCACATACATTGCCTGGGTAAACAGGGTAGGAAGGGCGAACTCAATGGTTTTTAAAGACATCTTAAAAGCAAGGAAGAATAGCATGTTAGGGGGATGTTTCTGTCATAAAGGGAAAGGCTAGACACAGCAAGACAAAAGAGCAGTCTGTATAGTCTGCTAGATTATCAAGGACAAAAATTAAGACATCCAAATCAGAAGTGAATCAGAAGCTAACTGCAGAGTATTATCCTGCATCCCCGGGGTAATCCTCTTTGCTCAAGTCTTTTAGGATTAAATCAGCAGAACCATTGGTGAAATATTTGTGAGAGAAAGCCGGAATATGAGGGGTGACCAGCCTCAGCTTTGCTGTGCTTATGCTTCTGTTAAGAAGTACAAGACACTTCACATGACTGGAAGCAGGGCTATGCTAGTCCAATGGCTCTAGGAGTAAGGGAAGCAAAGATGGCAGGACTGCTCAAACCAACCTGTCTGGGCCCACCCAAAGCCACTGGCATTTGGTGTATACAACAACTCCCAGGTGTCTGTCGTCCCATAACCCAAGCTCTCTGAGCAATGCCGTATAAGCCTTCAGGTTCTAACACTACAAAGGTACCCATGCATGGCTTGGGTTCTTGCAGTTCTGAAAGAGGAGCTTCTATGAGCACCATGGCAGAGGAAGCACTGTTTTTTTGAGAGCTGGACCATTCTGAGTGTCACCAAATACACTCATGGTCACATTCTTCCCTGGCTCCAATGAGGGTGTTGAAGGAAAGTATAGAAACTCCCCAAGGGGCAGATAGAGGAAAAGCTGTACTGTGGGAGCCCTCTAATCCCAACAGAGGCTGGTCAGGTCTGAGATGTGAGCTTCTGCAACCCTTCTGAAAAGAAATTTCTATTGAAATGTTTCATATTCTTGCTAGTGTTTAAAGATACACCTCTTGGTTGTATCTTGCTAAGTGTGAAACATTTACATTGGAAAACTGTCCCTCTTCTAAGGGCAAGAATCCAATACGCACGGCTGCAGCAAGAGATCCAAGAAGGGGTCTTGAAAACAAGGTCTCCCAGGATCTAAAAATACATTGACCTCTAAGCTGCCTGATGGGCAGTTTTTCACTTCACTGTATGAAACTAACATTAGCCTAATTCACCACTGATTTGAATAACTTAATTAACTTTAGCAATACGTGTTGTGAGACCTAGAGATTTTAATGTTCATTTCAGTATTAATTTGCTCATGTATTGATCTGGAGATTGTCAGGGATTAATCTGGTTTAGAATTTAACCAAACTGCTGGACTGTGTTCCTTACCAAAAAGATCTGGTTATATTATTTTATTTAATTTTCTCCTTTTGCAGAGAAGGATGATAAAACAAATAAGCCAAACAACTCCGCCCTTGAAATGTTTTCCTAGCTGTTGCTTGTGTAGAGGCAGGGAGAGCAGAAGAGAAGGAAGATAAGAAGGGGAAGGCTTTGGAAAGAAAGTACAAGTAGATCTAATCTGTAGTATTAACAGAACTGCCGTAAAAGGAAAACTGTCCAAATTTCAAACATAAAGCCAAATTCATCTCTGGTGCTGCTCCATCAGCCTCCATAGAGAGCTGCTAGAAAAGTCTTTAGCCTAGTGTTATATACCAGGAAAATGGGGAGGTAGTTCTTCCACATATTTCTTCCACAGAGAAATATGTGAAATGATCCCAACTTTGCACTGTTAAGCCTTATTACTTGGGAGCCATGATTCTAGTTGTTATAATGGATAAAAGGTAAAGTGCTGCACGGGCAAATGCCCTGCACAACACGTGTGTGTACTTCCATGGCTGCCCCCAGCACCTGGGCTGGCCTTCCCAGGGCACAGAGGCAGACAGACAAGCTGAGACAACACAGCAGTGCCTGGGAGCATCCCTCCTCATGTGGGCAAATGCAATGGTATGCCATTTGGAGCAACCATGTCTTGTACTGCTGACTTGGCAAGCTGAACGAACACAACTGTGCACTACAAATGACCACTGAAGATGGGACTGTGCATCCTGTCAGCAATGCCTCGCAGCAGGAGAAGCTGTGGCCACCAGGGCACCAGGGCACCAGTGCACAAGTGCCTCCCGCGGTCCAGCAGCAGCCACATCCTCTGGCGTTATTAGTGTGCTCTAGCTCCACAGTTAGCTTGATGAAAGGTCACTGCAGATCCCAAGGACGTTCCGTCCATCTTTGCCTCTCTGAGTGTGACGGTGATGTGTTGTGAGCCAAAGACTGAGGAACATATTCAAAGATAACCTCATAGAGAGCTGCTAGAAAAGTCTTTAGCCTAGTGTTATATACCAGGAAAATGGGGAGGTAGTTCTTCCACATATTTCTTCCACAGAGAAATATGTGAAATGATCCCAACTTTGCACTGTTAAGCCTTATTACTTGGGAGCCATGATTCTAGTTGTTATAATGGATAAAAGGTAAAGTGCTGCACGGGCAAATGCCCTGCACAACACGTGTGTGTACTTCCATGGCTGCCCCCAGCACCTGGGCTGGCCTTCCCAGGGCACAGAGGCAGACAGACAAGCTGAGACAACACAGCAGTGCCTGGGAGCATCCCTCCTCATGTGGGCAAATGCAATGGTATGCCATTTGGAGCAACCATGTCTTGTACTGCTGACTTGGCAAGCTGAACGAACACAACTGTGCACTACAAATGACCACTGAAGATGGGACTGTGCATCCTGTCAGCAATGCCTCGCAGCAGGAGAAGCTGTGGCCACCAGGGCACCAGGGCACCAGTGCACAAGTGCCTCCCGCGGTCCAGCAGCAGCCACATCCTCTGGCGTTATTAGTGTGCTCTAGCTCCACAGTTAGCTTGATGAAAGGTCACTGCAGATCCCAAGGACGTTCCGTCCATCTTTGCCTCTCTGAGTGTGACGGTGATGTGTTGTGAGCCAAAGACTGAGGAACATATTCAAAGATAACCTTTGCAGTAAAGAGGCAATCAGCTTGTCATTGCGCAGTACGTGCTCTGTTAAAAGTCTTGAATTTAAAGATGTGTATTAAGAAACAGCGACGAACCATTGTCAAGTGGCAAATGTTGGAAAATGGCACCATGTTTTGTCAAAAAGTTGCGGAGGTTGAAAAGCTGACTAATACTACTCTCAGAAAAGAAAAAAACCATATTCCTAATGTGATTTTGAAGAAAGCTACATGGAATTAATTAGAGAATGAGATTTCTGCTTTACAGTGCTTGGATTGAATCAAAAAAGCTCCATACAAAGACTACACAGCTGCTTAGGGCTTTCTTGGCTTTAAAGAGCAAAGGCACCCCTTCCCTGTTGGATTTTGTAGGACTTTCCAGAAAAGGTTGTTAAGAAAATATGAATTACTGTAAAGTCCAAATTGTTTTATTGCTCACATGCCTGCTTCAGGCCCTGCAGTTTGCTTCACTTTTTTAATGCTTTTTGAATAAAAACTGCTGATTGCAAAAAGTGCTATTATTAACGATGTTTCTCCCTGGTGCAATGACTCCTACAATAAGAAGTGGTATCTTGGCATATGACCTGAACAAATGTACATAAGTTTTATCTATAAACTTTCAGAGTCCTTTTTTATGTAGTTTTCATTATGCTAGATAGTAACAAAAGAAACCGTCACCAGTGGAATAAGCAAGGTCTTCATCTAATGCCAACAGAATTATTGCCAGGTCTTTTTATTGAAAAAAAGAACAAGATTCTTTGTAGAAATCCAAACAAGGTTGCTTCTTAGATATAGGCTGGCAAGTGGCAAATTAAAGAGTTCAAACTAAACCCCATCTGTGAAACAACAAAGCTTGGAAGGATTCTGCCTCTTCTTTTGCCTGTCATTTGTGATAATTCTCTGAATACGACTATGGCTTCCAAATAATCTAGAATAAACAGAACAACACAAGTTTGGTTTTTTGCACTGCCAGAACAGTCATGTATCCTTTCTGTTATAAAATGCCGTCCTCCTGTTTTAGGGCTATACTCTGATGATCATAAGAAGTGTTTTATAGAAACACTTCCTAAAAATTATCTTTGTTCAGTTTCTTAGCTGGTGTGGGGTATAGACAGTTAGCTACCGATCCAGTACAGCTTCACCTGCCAGAATTCAATTAAGTGACATTGTCTGAGAATAAACACGGTCTATCTGTGATACTTTCAAATATATATATGTATTATATTATAAGCAGAATGATCAAAATACATTAAAGTACTCACTGCATAATACTACGCTGAAGCTTGCATACAAAGATTATTGTGACACCTTCTGTAACTGTTAACTGCAGACATGGACCTGAACATAAGCATTAACATTGGGATATGAAATAATTTTGGATAGACTGGCTCTGAAAATCTAGGAAAGGGGGATTCATCTCACAGGTAAAAAAAAAAAATGGGCAATAGTTATGTGAGTCCTTGATCCGACCTTAAAAACAAAACTCCTACTGGCATGCAAGTGGAATGGGATCTGCCTGGAGCCAGTTTTCAGTCCCTTTGTTCCTCTGGCTTGTTACAGGAGCCTGAAGACCCTTTGCACTAGATGCTGAAAGTTTCCTGTGTGGGTGAAGGAAATACAAAGCAGTGCAAAACCAGATGAAAAACCTAACCAGATGAATGTGCAAAAAATTAGTGGATATTACATATTATTAAAGAGTAGTAGATGTTTCCCTGTGCAGTGCAGGTTTGCCTGTTATTTGAAAACCGATAATTTTATACTGGAAAATGCTGTTAATCAGTTAATCTTGCTAGGTTAATCAGAGCTCTTAAGATAAAAGTCGCATTGGGGGGTTATTTTAGTTTTACAGATGTATAAAAAGAGAACATTATCAATTAAAGCTGCCACTGTAAATACTTTGGAGCCAGGATAATTCTGTTCAACTGTTTGTCAATGAATGGCATTATTCAATATGTGTAATCCTTCAGAGATTAAGAATCATTAGCTAATAAACTATGTCTTAGTGCATCTGTAACATCTGCAGTTTCCTGGTCACAGAAATGCATTTGTCACAGTGAGCACAGAGAGGAAACAGGCAACCATTCCCCAGCTGAAAACCTTATGAAAGCAGGGACCTTGCAGACGAGGATGGAGGGGGAGGGAGCAGGCTTTAAATACCACTAGTTCCCTTGCATAGAAAAAGCAGAGCTGGTTAAAAAAAAAAAAAAAATCTGCAGAAAGCTGGGACTTTAAAAGACAAACACTAAAAAACCCCAAACCCAACAAACCCAAATACTTGTGGTTTTTCAAAGGAGCAGGCTCAAAAGAAACCACCTCGAAAGCAGAGGAGACTCAAGGGTCTTTGCTGCTCTCAGCATCCTTGTAAGTAACTCACTGCACAATTATCAGTGGAGTCTATTTCACCACAACGGATTTAATTGTGTATTGACGCTGAGAGGGAGGGAGGGAAAG
>NW_010427316.1:100825-107336 GCF_000710305.1 Buceros rhinoceros silvestris | reverse complement strand
GGAAAGAGATGACAGGCAGTCTCAAGGAAGAGATTTATCCCCTCCCGTTGGGCAGTTTGATAAGGGATGTTGATTCTGCGAGGTCTCACAATGGCTTTTTTATTTGTTTGCTTAATACTGGGCTGTTTCAGAAATGTGCACAGCTGAGCTGACAGGAGATGCAAACACAGTGGGCTCGTTTGGGAATTACGGGGGTGGCGATACACAGGAAAATAGCCTCTGTCTTCTTCACAGGAAAGTCAGCTGATAAACTGATCTTAAGACAACGTATCTTCCTTCCTGTAAAATGCAATAGCAGGCAGATCTTGTGACCTCGATGGCCTTCGGCTGAGTTTATTCCTAACCATGGAGGGAAAGGGGGAAGCTTTCCTTGGCAGATGTAGCACGCAGCTCCTATGTGAATCATGCGGCTGTGCTTAAAGCAAGAGCCAACAATACCAGCATAGTGGGCCGCATATCTTTCAAAGCAAGCGAGTTCACAAAGAAGTCCCCTGCACGCAGAGATAAGCCGCAGCAGCCCTTTCATTAAACATCCGCTGTGTACTTCCTGTCGGAGCCGTAGGCTTGGCCCAGGGGACAGCCAACAGACGAGAGCCAGCAGTCACTCTCATGGCTTCTCATTTTGCTATTTAGGCCAGACTTCCCCCACAGCACTCAGCAGAGGGCAAAGAGAAACACACCATTTATGTCACCTTATTAAATACACACAGCTTTTGCAGCCCTGCATCATGCTGTAGCCTTTCTCATCCTTGTCTTGGCTCTTTGCAACAGAGCAAACATCATAAAGAACATAAAAAGGAGTTTTCCTGAATTTTCCCTGAACTTCCCTGGCAACAGAAAGCTTTAATGGGGTGAGGTTTTTTTCCCTTCAAGAAAACATTCCTCCTGCCCGCCCTCCTTCCTCCTCAAACAAAGTTGGCAAAAACTCAAAGTCTTGTGCTTGAGGGCTGTGCTCAGGGGTCTCTCCAGGAAACTGTTCAAAAGAGTTAATGCAGCAGCTCACTTGCCTGCTTTGAATCATACTGTGCCCGTGCTCATTTTTCCTCCCCTCGAATTAACTTGCTTTGTAGTATCCAGATTGTTATGGCTCACTCCTACCATACAGGTTAACAGCAGTAAGCAGGCATCGGGCCAGGCTTTCTCCTGCCTTGCACCACAGATGGCCCTTTACATACGTTCTGTGTGAGTGTAAAACACTAAAATCTTGGATTTTTTGGTATTGTACACACCATTGCTTCTAAAAACCATATACTCTCCTCTAAAAGATCCAAGAATGCTTCCACTTAATCCTCTCAGCATTTATGGTGTTAAAGTTTGTGCTGGTACAGAAGCAAGAGCCTAGGGCAAGAGCTAATTTTATGAGGTGTTATACATGAGTCCTGACTCAAGACCTTGAGAGTCAAAAAGAACTAGACCGGAAAAACAAGTCAGAATGGGGTACAGGCAGGATGCAAGCACTCAAAATAGTGTGCATACATCTTGGGTCTGTGTAAAATTGTTCTTACTCTTATGGTGGGGAAAATGAGTTTTAAATTAAAGTGACTGTGTTATTTTTGAAGGGAGGCACAGTGCCTGAGGTGCCATTATTGCTGTGTGGTGATTGAAAATGGGATCAGAATTCAGAAGAGCATGACTGTGAGGTCTGTAATAGGACCCACAGGTCAGGCAGTCCCTGAACTAGTGAGGTTATTATCATACCTAGTGACACCTCCTTCTTGGATGTCTTGTTTGAGGAAGATCTGCATGAGAGGGAAGCTGGCACACAAGCTGCTTGCCAGCAAGCTGATTCCCACTCCCTTCCTTTCCTGGCTCCTTGGGCTGAGACGTGGCACCCTGTTACCTGGCATTTGGTGCCCATGTAGCATCGCCCAAGCCAGACACACCAGGGGGCAAAACTCAAAGAATAATTCTCGGATCCTCCTGCTTTTAAACCTGAGGTACCAGCTACAACCTGCATTTTGTGGCCAGTCAGCAGCCAGTGGCCCGCCCGCAAGTGCTGTTCACAGCTTGAAAACTATACTAGGTGTAGGATATGACTCTAAATGGAGAAATAAACATTTTGCAAATTCAACACACACTTTTGGCTGCTGTTGGCCAGTCAGCAGCCAGTGGCCCGCCTGCAAGTGCTGTTCACAGCTTGAAAACTATACTAGGTGTAGGATATGACTCTAAATGGAGAAATAAACATTTTGCAAATTCAACACACACTTTTGGCTGCTAGGCAGCGTGGAAGCAGCAGTGGAAGTTCAGGTTAAAAGTTTTGCCTCCTAAAGCAGATTTGATTAACAGAAGAAAAAAAAATTCAGTGCCAGATGTCTGCCTATTAAGGACGTTTTGCCACTTTCTTCTTTTCCTCTTTGTACGTCTGGAAGAGTGAAAGATTCCCATGTAGCCTCTCCAGGACATTTCTCAGGAGGAGGAACGCATCCTCTCTCCCTTCAGTGGTGCAGTTTAACTCACGAAAGCACAGGGGTCATTTTGGCAGGGCTTGATGTGGATCTTTTACGTGGAGTCTGGAAGTCACCTGATCTCTCTGGTGTGCGTCAAACGTATGGCAGGGAATATGCTAACATCTGTAAAGAAAGATGACTGCAAGACCTAGCCTGATCCTAAGCCCTGGCCTCTCAGGATTGCTGGAACATCACCTAAATGTCTAGATTACTGCTACAGAAAACCATGGTGCAAAAAATCACCCAAACTTTGCTCTAAAATTCAATTCACCTGGCACAAATTCACCTGGATCCGAAATCATCAAAATTTATCATCTTTGAACATAAGCTGAATGTCTTAGAAGATTACAGTTCTTTACAAGGTGAAGGGTAGGATGACTCATAAGGGTTTTGCTGAATGTATATCTAGTTTGAGACAATACTACTATACTACTGTATAAACTACTATACTTCTGTGACGAAAGAGAACAAGACAGAAAGTTTATGTCAGTCACTTAGCAGTGCTCCCATTTCAACTCCTGTTACCATGTTCTGACTGTAGAGCAGTGAGCACGCATGTGTTTTCAGGGAAAAGCAAAAATATATCAGCAAGTAATATTTGGAAGACTTGTCTTTTAATAGGTCAGTGTGCCCCTCCATGGGTGGAAGACAACTCCAGCCTCACTTGGTGGCTCCCACTTACTCGCTTGGGTCAGGTCCATGGGAATGTTTTATGAAAAAAACTCATGAAATACCATGAAAGGAAATGTTTCTTCATAGTACTCAGATTTTGGGA
This sequence comes from Buceros rhinoceros silvestris, assembly GCF_000710305.1. Lineage (NCBI taxonomy): Eukaryota > Metazoa > Chordata > Aves > Bucerotiformes > Bucerotidae > Buceros > Buceros rhinoceros. The sequence goes on along the minus strand of NW_010427316.1, from coordinate 104,111 downwards.
GGTGGACAGGGGTGTCTTTTAGGACAAAACCTCCGTTTATGCAATGCTACATAATAAAATAATGCAAATTATAACGCAAATCATAGAATGCACAATCGCTGCATGGGGTGTGGTCTGAACTGGCCTCTGCTGCAGACTACATGGTGTAGGGGAACACATCTCATTTCAGTGCATCTGATATCCTCAGCTGTAAGGTATAACAGCACTTGCTCTTCCTGAGTCTGTATTTAGAAAATACTCGCTCTGTCGAGGGACAGCCTTTTGCTGCACATTCTCTGGAACCTAGCTCTAAGTGGCTGCCTTAGCTGCACTGCCTTGAGATGGTACTTTAATATCAACACTTTGATGTGAACAACAGCTCTCGTACCTCAGAGGAGTGTGCCAACATAGGTTCTTCCTTTTGACTCCCCCTGAAAGGGAATGAGTTGGAGCAATTATATCATGTCCTCCTGCTTCTTCTTCTAACATGTGCCCTCTTCCCGACTGTGGATCATTAAACACTCCAGATATCCTACATGTCCCTTGTACCACAACACTTGTGAAGTCTTTCATCAAGTTAACAAGCAAATTACCCATGACATTCCTGGCCAGACTCCTGAAAAAGGTTCTGAAACACAATGATACCCTCACTCTTCCTTTCTCCCTTGTAAAATCCATCAGACTTACACTTTAAATAGGCAAATGGCCTAAATGAGAAAATTTCCCAGACTGTCAGGGTCCTGGGAAGGGGAGTCAAGGAGGATCTTCTCATCATTTATTTTTGAAAGAAAGTGGGTTACATGGGATATATAAATCTTCAACTGCAGAGAAATATTTGTAAATAGTATGTAAATGACTGACAATCTCTGTAGCCTCCTGGCGGTATTTAGTATCTTACATTCTGTAAATCAGACCTCTCTGATTTTACTACGGTGACAAGTCAGAATGTGTTAAATTCAGTTACAGGAGTACATGAGTAACATTAGTTACAGGAGTACTCATGTAACTGAGCATGATGCTTTGGGAAATTAAAAAAAACCCAAAAAACACACAGTCTGCTGAAAACCATGGCTAACAAGACCGCAGATTAAAAAGCAGCTAATAATCCTATATAGACAATTATATATTATATAATCCTATATAGACAGTATATATTACATCAGAACCTCTTCAGCTAACACGGCACTAGCTGGTGTGCCGTGTAAATTCCACACCATGCCTCGCTTTCCCCCAAGTCCTGAAAGGTTCCCCCAGTTTCCAGTCATTGCACAGGGCTTCCTCTGTAGGGCTTCACGTGCTTCAAGTACTTCACAGAATTAACACCATTTTGCAGATAAGTGATCAACGTATGTTCTGTGATTCAATGCCTTTCCCAGTGTCTGCCATTTATGTCTCACTTTGCAAAAGAAATGTGGTTTTCTAGGGATTTCCCACTCATTGGTGCAATTTAGATGAGTCCCAGCCACAGAGGTTCATTGATTTTAAGTCAGAACTTCCAACACAGGATGTTTGAATATATTAAGCCAGGCTCCCATTTTGTGCGAGTGACTGAAACACAGACTTTCTCTGCCTTGCTCGTTTTATGTGCCTTTTGGATTCCAAAACTTCAGCCAGCACTTGGGTCACATTTTCAAGCCTCTTCACAACAATGTGATGCACTTGCAGAAAAGACGAATGTCACTCCGAGATATATTAGCAGGGATGCTGGGTATAAGACAAGAGAGGTAATTATTCTGCTCTACTTGGCAGGATAATGCACTTGCTACTGGTGCAGCCTCAGCTGAAATCGTGTGTCCAGTTTTGGGTGCTGCATTTTAAGATAACTGTGACAAGATGACAAGAGGTTTAGAAAACATGAACCACTGAGAAAAGTTAAGAGAACTGTAATTGTTTGCTCCAGGGAGTAGAAACAGAAGGAAGATGATAACACTTTGCAAATACATAAAAGAAAGCAAAAATCGTTTTTTCTCTTCTCCACAAAGGATATGAAGTAATTGGCTAAATTTAGATTCAGTCCTAGGAAAAGTATTCTGATTACAAACACAGGGTAGCATTGGAACTTGCTTTTCAGAAGCATGGAGATCTCCTTTACAGGAGGTTTTAAAGGACAGGCCAGGCAAACATGCAGGTTATGTGCAGTCCTTCTCCCCTGCCCTGTTGGAATAACCAGCAGGTGTTTCTCCCAGTTACCCATTTCTAGAATGTACTGGTTCTAAGAATGTAGGCAAGAAGCAATCATTTGACAAGAAAAGAAATTAAGTCAGTTGAGACTGCAACTGTTTGCCTCCAGGCCTTGACTTTCCATGAAAAATCTTCAGTACTGTGAGAATCACAGTCTGCAATCTCAAGTCTGCAATACTCTGGATGGCATGTTTTAACCATTTAGCTGGACCTTATATATAGCACAGGCTACTGAACGTCCCTCCTTGGGTGTCTCATTGTGCCCCATAATTCCCAATTGGTCACATACGTTACAAAGATGTCCAGCCTATCTCTAAAAAACTGTTTCTTTCTCTAGCAAATAAGATTCCTCTACATTGCTTTCCTTGCTGCTCCAAAGACTAACTGAATTCATTGTCATTTTATTCCTGTATATCCAGCTTTATCTGGCCTCCACTCAACTTCATTAAGGTTGCTTCTGCCAGCAGATGTTACTGTATTTAGAGACTTAGAGAAGGTCAGGTTATCAATAAGATGAATAAAACTTGTGCAATTCCTCTGTCATGGTAAGACTGTTTTTCCATTTCTCTAAAGGCTCTTGGACTTCATACCTGAGCACTACTGTTTGATAAACATATGTGCATAGAGCAATGACCACAAAAATGCATCAGGCAAAATAGGCTGGTGTCTGACCTATTACCATATAGGCACTTACAACTTTATGTACCATGACCAGGAAATGGAATGCAAAAGCAAAATACCCAATCTAAGTAATTCTTTAGTATAGTGATGCCTACCACATAAGCGGTCTATCTCTGTCTTTCTCTTAGACACACACACACACACATATCCATTCATTTTGGTTACAGATACTAGTGTGAATTAGGGTTACTCCCTCATAATATCTAATGGAACCAAACTGAAGGCAAACATGAACACTTGTTTCTACCTGTAATTAAGTGGTCCAATTTCCAGATTTGATGACTATTTGCTCCTGTGGAGGGAGCAAGAACTGTCGGTGCTTGGGGTTGTTGGAAATCAGATTACTCAATTAAATTTCTATTTCTAAGCACTGATTTGAGAGGTGAACTTTAAACTAAAGGCACTAAAGCTGTGTTGCCTTTCAGGAAAATGTAACAGTGCTAAC
>NW_010427316.1:80878-100293 GCF_000710305.1 Buceros rhinoceros silvestris | reverse complement strand
GTACAATGTTCAGGAAATGAAAGGAGACCACTACAGCACTTTAGCAAGTCTGGTAAGATACTGTTAGAGAGTCGTGCCTTTCAGTATCTAGGATCAGCCTTTGCCAGGTTTGAACAAAGTATGTAGAGTCAGAGCAGACTTTTGTCTGGAATGGGTTTTGTCAGGGTGGTTTTTTTTTTTAACTTGATGCCCAGATGATTTGACAAGTCGTTGAACTGCAGATTGATAATGCAAGCGTATTAAATGAAACAAGACCATCTGTTGGATGTACTATTAACGCAGTAAGTTTATTCTCCTTGCTGGATAAATATAACTTTTAGAATCAGACCCTGCTGCTACAAACTCACACAATTGTGTACTCAGATTTGGCTTTGCTCACATACTCTGCAGATTTATCTCAAGTATCCTTTGCTCTGGGGAACATTTCCTAATGTTGATGTATTCACTGGAGAGTTTGCAGGAGGGGAACACGAATGAGATAGAGTTGAAGGAAAGAGAATTCAGAAATGCAAGGCATGTACCTGTGGATATTAAAACCAAGGAGCCTTTCCATCTACAGCTATGTATTATTTCCAAAATGGCTATAAAATACACCAAACTCTTCTGCTGAGCTTCCAGTCACTTCCACAAAACAAAGCGCTTAACTGTTGACTTCACCCTCAGTGACAGGTCCAAGTATTGGGTCATTGAGTGCTGGTTACACAGAAGAATTGGGCATGCCTCAAATTGTCAAGTCTACTTGTGCAAACTCAATATTTATATTAATTGAGGTGAGAAGTGATTCACAGTCAGACAACTGCTATTTCCTTTGTTCGGATCTGATTGGCAGTGCTGGATTATGCTGTGCAGTAACTGTCAAGGCAAGACAGGACACGTATCAGCCCTTCAACTTCAAACTGTTTGATAGGACTTTTGTGATATAAACCTGTTTCATGCTGGTATATATGACTTATTTTTTAATTAAACAGTAACATTAAATGAGTGGAAAAGCACTTTTTTTTTTTACTAAAAATAAAAAAAAGTTACCAATTTGTTTAACAATGCAAATAGAAGTATGCTGGCCCTAGACCAAAATTTTCCTGAAGATTTGCTGCTTGAATCTCCAAAAGACAAGGAACTTCAGGTGAAATCAGTAACACATCAGTGTCCTGATTAGCCGCATGCACCATATATTGTAGGCGGAAACAATAAATACCTGTATCTAAGACTAGTCAGGTGTGAGTCACAAAGTAGAAAGGTTGGTAATAATTCACGGTCTGTTCTTGGAAATGACTATAGAAGGACAAGGGAAGAAAGGGGAAAAATTGAGCCTGAAGCCTTTTCTCCGTTTACACTCATTTGAATAAGCCTGGAATCAATGGAATTCAGTCCAAAGGACATGGTGCGCCATATCAGGTGGAAATTATGCCTTTGTGTGCTTCATATTATTTACACCTTTTGACATGCTTCAATGTACAGAATACCTAGCAAACTCTTCATTCATGATAAAACATCACGGAAGATGATTAACTAACTCCCACACAACTGCAGAACATCCATTGCTTACCTGTTTTTTTAGGAATTATTAATAAAATACATCCTGCCGAGTGTGTGGGATAGGATGAGCCGAGTCGGGACTTCTAATGACACAGTAAGAAAAATAATAAGAAGCCAGTGTTTTTCACTGTGAAGCCCTTTATGTCATTAGCTTCTTTTTAAAATTTATTTTGCTTTTCCCTGAGCGGCAAGACTGACATCATATCTAGTCTGGGACCTCCACAAGAGATTTCAGAGAAGAGAAGGAAGAGAGGTTTGCAATAAAAGACCACATGTAAGGAATATCATTTGCCAGAGAAAGAAAAAAGGCAAGTTTAAGATACTGGTAATGACTTAGATATCTCACTCCACCACAGGATAAGAGCCTGTCCACTCAGAAAGCTTAGTTTAAGTTTTACTCCGTTGTTTCACATTACAGATGGCAGCAGGCTGATGCTGGGTGTTATTCTATTTGAGCTGGTTAGTTCATCCCCTGTCTAAAACCACAGTCTTCATGTTTCTCAAAGCTTTCCAGTATTCCTAGTTCTGCTTTACATTATTTGGTTTTCTGTACCTGATGAGGTTTTGAAGTAAATCATTGAAACTGAAGTCCAAAAGTCAAAGCTCTTAGGCTCATATAAAGTGGAATCTACTAAGAGACAACATAACTTGTTTGGAAGAAACAAACCCCAAAACCAAGAAAAGTAAAGCATGATTAAAGGTTTCTCTCTAACATGTCACTGGAAATATCATTAGGACCAACCAAAAAACTGCCCAAAAATCCTGGTCTCTTTAGTTACAGCTAGAAAAGTTATAATTAACTTCCCCTTACTCTGCAAACACCATTTAAAAACATTTACAAAATTAATAGCCACTAGGAGATGAAACACCCCAAGGCAAACGGATCACGAAATTGCACTATCCCCTGCTAGCACTGTTCATGGGCATTTTAAGGGTGGGGTTAGTCCAGCAGAGAAAAAAACCCACTGTTTGTTTTGTTTAAGGGAATCTCCCTTATCACATGCTCTTGTACAGGGTCTTTAAGAGTTTGTGCCTCAAGGTGAAGGGATGAATATGGTTGTTTTAAGTCACAGATACAAGTTTGATGTATTAAAGCGCATAATGGTCAGTACATGCAATATTGATGTGCTTTACTTACCAGTACTCTTACAACTAGGTGAGAGCTTCCCAGGAGGTTTTTTTGTGATATTTTTCAGGTGCTCTCTTAATAATATTTGCTATCTGATTTTCTTTTTGTTTTGTTTTAGGCAAGGGAGAAAGATAGATGCAAACTTGAAAAGATAATTGCAAGCTCACCTGGAAACAGCTGGTCTTGAGAGTGTTTGTGCTCTGGTCAAGTCATCTTTGCAGCCTGTCTTGTATTTTGAACAGAAAGACAGGCCTATTCAGCAGAGAATCAGAGAAGCTTGATGCAAAACAAGCCAAACATCAAGCACCACGTTTGCAAAGCACACATCAGCTTCCATGCTTGTAAGTCAAGGAATCTTCTTGCTTCTCCTACTTTGGGGTAATTAATAATTTCTGCATTTGTGAAATCTCAGTCCTTACCGAAGTAACACATTCCATATGTTAGCTGATTGATCTTACTAATACATTTAACTGTCTCAACAGCTTCGCACACTTGCTGTAACTCAAAACACTAGAGTCCTGTGAGACAACTTACTCTTTTTTTAAACTTTCTTTTTATTCTGATAAAATGGCCATTGACTTCTAGTTCATATGTGCTGTGAACAAAGGCTGAATACATGTGGAACGAGGACTGTGAGCACTGACTAGTACAAAGCTAAACCCCAAAGACTGATGGCCATTTACGAACAGTTAAACGTTCTCTCTCAAAGGGACCACTTTCTATTTATAAAAGTTTCTCTAACAAATTGCTTTAACAGCTGGAGAAGCCCTCACAATTAATGAGTGTTCTGCTGTTTCTGGTTCCATATTGCACAGCAAGCACAAGCTTTTGAAAGTGTTTGTAAAGGGCTCTACTTCTCTAGCACAATGTGTTACATCTAAATATTGTGGCTGGCTGATTATCTGATAGGCACTGGCCCATGGTGTGCGTTTCCTAGCACAAAGGTGGAGCCTGCTCCACTTGCCGCAGTGATGAGTGGAGCTGTGCAGGGTTGGATGGACTAGGTGTTGGGAGCAAAGCAGGGTGTGACATCACTCCCCACTCCTTCCCAGGACAGGCTAGTTACGCAAAAGTACCTGAAGAAAAAGCCCTCTGTGCTGAATGCCATGCCTCTGAGGGAGGTGCGAGCCTGAACACAAATAAATAAACAAATGGCAGTCTTTAATAAATTAAAAGGTCTAACCATCCCTAGCACTGCCCAGGTGACTTCCCACTGCAGCATTGCTGCACCAGGCTTACTTATGTGAAGTCCCATTTGCATTTCCACAGAGCTGTAAAAATAGTCATATACAATGCAGAGATGTTTTTGTGTTCTTTCTGGGGGGTAAAAGGCTTCTGGCTTCCAGGGAAACCTTTACCTGTCCAGCTCTTTGGATGAGACAAAATAATGCCTTTTGACCCTGAGAAAATTTTCAGGGTTGAAGGGAATGGTTGAAGGTGGCAGCGTGGTGCTCATGTAACTTTTTGTCTCTGCTAATGTCAACTCTGTATTCACTATAATCAGTCAGTGTGAAGGTCTTTGTGATATGTATCAGAGAGAGACAGATTACCCCACACTGCTCTGTCCCTCTGGCTTCCAAATCACTTTCCTAGTAACTGCCTTTGAAAGGAAGGTCATTTTTGCCTTGGATTAGTCTACAAGCCTTTTCCTCACTAACTCGCTTTTCCCTCCCGTGCCCGAGGCAATTCTAAGGTGAAAAGGTACTGGACCTTTCCTTTTGTTTGTTTGTTTGTTCGTTTTACAACACCTTCCTCAGGAGTAGAGAGACGTCTCAACAAAGGCATGGCTAGTCCCCACCTCCCCTTCTGGAAATCCACTCCTCCCTTTGGCATCGTTCATTTTAACACAGCCTGATGCGTTACCACCCAGTCTGCGTGGCATGAGATGTGCAAACAATTTTAAATGAAAATGAGCAAATTATGGTACAGTCTTCCTGAGTGTGTGGAGAGGGAGATGTATAGCTGATTTTTTTTAAAAAGGAGAAAAGAGAGACAGATGGCAGGAAGGAAAATAATTAAGCCCAAGGGCAAAAAGGAAGTGCTTGGAAGACAGGACAAAGTAGTGGTTTACTCACCATGCGTGATGGGCTTTTAGGCACAACTCAGCAGCACTCAGGAGCAGGGAAGGAGCAGTTTCATACCATGCACCAGTATTTATGCTAACACAGAGTACCACTGATCAGCAAGAAGGAAGGAAATGGAGGGAAAAACAAGGGCAGAGAAAACTGGATTAATGGGAATAAAGGCAGCAAAGAAAGTAAGCCACTGAGAGATATGGAGAAAGGAATAAAATAAAATGGATATAAATATGTAAAAAGGAATGGAGAGGAAAAGAAATTCAAAGAAGAATTTTAAAATTTATGGATTTCACTTTAGATTTCTTCAATTTATATTATAAAATTGCCTTCCACAGCAAAGTTTAACACATGGGATGCTTCTCTTAACTCTCAAACTTGGGGACGATAGGGTAAAATATGTAGGTGAAATTCTTTGTTTTGTCCATTAACAGACATAGACATCAGTCTTGGATCAAATCAAAACAGTAAATGACTCAAAGTTTGGATTGTTGAGCTTGGTTTGCTCCCAACAAAGGGAACATGGCTGATACAGAAAGTATTTCCTCCTGGAGTGATTCCATGGAGAGACTAACTGCCGGGTGCATACCCGGAGGAATGGTTAGTGCAAGGCTTGCAATGTACATTCCCAACACAATCTGAAGAGTAGTTTCTGGGTAAGTGCAAGGCCTGAGTCATGCTGTGAGTGCTGTTTGAATAATCTGACCAACCAGCCTGAAAAGCCCTTTCCTTCTGAAGAAGGGAGCTTGCTCTCTAGTTTAAAAAGACAGAAAAATGAAAAAGCAATTCGTATGGCACTGGAAGGATAAGTGTAAACGTGTGGATGTTTGAGTGAGCTGTTAGGTTTTGTCTTGTAATCCTTGCTAATTGGAAGGTATAATACGTTATTTAGAGTGACCTTAGAGGACCAAGTTCTGCAAAATACAGGTATAGCGTTATATACAGAACTGACTATGTTTGGACCAGACCATGGACTGAATTCATCCCTGATGACTGACCTGTAGACTCTACCTGGTCAGCATGTAGAGGATCAACACTGGAGTGAGGTCTAATGATCAGTCACACAGCAGGGAAAGGCTGCGTGGGGTGTACATGTATTGCTATGGGAAATCTGCAACCTTAGTCAGTCCTTGTTTTGTACTGGTGCTATGTAGTTCAAAGAAGAAAGCAACATCTGTTACCAACAAAAGGCTTAGGCTGTGGCATTACTCCCAACAAAGTAAGAACTCTTGCACTGATTTTAGAAGATCATACATTCCCATGCATTTTAAAGAAGTAAGGCATCTTCTGTAACTTTTTAAAAATGTAAATTAATGCTTTAGTGGGTGAGTTCCCCTTAAAGAAAAATCACCTTGATATTGAAAGAAAATCCTGGCTATGTTACCATCTCAATTCCTGATTTATATATTCATATACAAGAAAATCTAAATGAAATTTACTGTTCTCCCCTGCCCTTTTTTCCCAGTGAAATGAAATCAATTTAAAAATGGGATATTTTTACGATATTTTATGTTGACAGTATTCCTTGTAAACATTAACTCGTTATTTATCTATCCCAAGGAATGGTATGCATTGGAATATAATCGCATTGCAGTGGAATGTGACCTTGGCTAGTCTATAACAGCTAAAAAATGCCATCCCTCTGACGTTATATTGTTTTGATGGGAGGGAAAATTAGCTAACTTACTTGGAAAAGTTGCAATGAAATCTTGAACTTCTTAGGATGAGTTCGGCTAACCTTTAGACTCTCTTTGGGAATGCTATTCATTTGTGCTTGCACAGTGTCTTTTACCTAAGAACTTCTTCAAAGCATTAAGGAAACATTAATTAAGGTTACAGCATTTCAGGGGAAAGGCAGAAGTTATGAACCTGGCTTTGAATATCAGACTCTGGACCTGGTTTGTCCCTTTGCAGCATCCCGGACAGTGGATGGAGCCTGTGACCAGCACCAGATTCAGCCCATTGGTTCAGATGCTGTTGGACGCATCAGGGAGGACACAGTTAGTACTAGGGTCATCCTCAACTCTTCACTCATCCCTTGTCCTGGAGCAGCCCTGCTCTCTGTGCTCTTGGGCAGGTCTGCAATCAAGTCTCACAGGCTGTGTCTGCTTAAAACCACAACATGTGTCCTTCACCATCACATCAAAAGTTGATTTTGTGGTAGTCCTGTCATTCTGTCCACAGTCTTTCTGCAAAAGACGGTATCTTCTCCAACGTAACAGTGTCACAAAGGTCTCAAGTGCTGGGGCGTTTGTTAGGGTGTCAGGGAACAGCCACTTGGATGCACAGGTCCAGATATTGTGACACTGTTAGCTAGTGGGTAGGGTATGCTGGGAAACCAGCAGGAACACGGTGCACCTCCAAGGTTACACGTGGGTCAAAGGAAAATGTTACAATCAATGACTACGGAGACATTATGCCTGGTAAAGATGGGACTTGAGGCAAAACACGGTGTGTAAGTAACTCATTATATTGTGTTCCTGGAACACCTACCCAGATTGCCAGAAATAATCTTTATCTCTCAGTTATAGTCTTAGCTATCTCAGAAGACAGCCATTAACATAAATTGTTTTAAAGTTTGCAGGGGCACTTCTCTCAACTCTGGTAGTGATTTTCTACTTGAGATGTTATCTGTTGGAGCTCTAGCTTTGGGTCTGGAGCCATAGCAAGAGGACTGGGTGTAGGCATCATGGCTGAGCATCTCTTCCTAAATGCACAAATGCTGCTGGGCATTTAAGGTAACGTTTTAGGTTCGGACTAAAAGGATGTTTCTGAAAAAAATATTCCTGGCTGTTCTCTCTTGCTTTGTTTAGGATGACAACCCTCAAAGCAATGTCAGAGTACCATAACTGTGTTCCCTTAGGTAAAAAACAAACTGAAGGATGCACTCCAGGACTGCACCTAACGCCTTTAGTCCACTCTGGGGTCTTCAGTTCTTTCTCTCTGGTTTGGGGAGAATTTCATAGTCTTTTTTTGTATACATTGTAGGAAGTCAATAGATCATGTTTGCAATGTTTAGTGTGTATACAAAGGACAAGGTAGCTTTTTCTTCTATTACTTTTTTTAGTCCTTCTAGATGAGGCAACCACATTCTTCCCTCACTACCCTCACTTTAGCTCTCGTAGTTTCCTTGTATTTGGATATTTCTGTCTGAAATCATGCTACTTCAGGTGAGAGCACCTATTTACTAGCAGTGGCTTGTAGAGAGCCCAGACCATCATTTCTCAAACTCTTCTAGCTCTCTGAAGGTTAAATTAGTTTCCTGCAGCAGTTTGTGCTTCATTAAGTATTATACACACATGAGCCTACTTTTTCTCTTTATAAAGAGTCATTTAGGTCTCCAAACTCACGTGACTGAGATTTAATCTTTAAATCAGTCACACATGCATCAAACTTGAATGGTTCAAATTATGATGGACTGCACACTGGAAAACAGAACAAGATTCCCAAAATAATCTCTCTTCCCATTCCTGTCCTGTCCCCCTCGCGCAAAACAGGGCTCATCAACTTTGTCCACCAAATTTTCATGTCAGAATCTTTTTACATCAGTTCTTTTTTTCTTCTGCTGGTTTTTCCATCAATCATGACAGCTACAACATTGCTGAGCTTGATACTAGAGTGAATCTACAGAAAAGAAACTTAAACTGTGAGCATTTCCAATTATTCCCACAAAGGATGCTATTTTTGCAAGCTCCTCTTGCAAATCCGGCAGACTTAGGGACTCTACAAGTTCCCTATTTCTGTCATTACTTAATGAGTGCTCAGGAGAGGGAAATTACTGGACCCACAGGTTTGGTTGCAAGGCTAGAAAAACATGAGGGTCATCTAATTTCTAAACATAAACTCACCAGGATTTTGATACAGAGAATAATTCCATAAAATTTCCTTTTTATTTCTACCTATCCCCTAAAAATATATTTCACTTAATTTCCTGTTTTTCATCCTTTTTGCTAATCTTTAATGTGTAACAACATGCTACATTAACTTGTAACATCTATTTTTGAAATATCATAGTTAAGCATGTCAAAACTTTCTATCCATGCCACAATTTCTTCTCATATCTTCTCATATCAGGATTGCTGAACAAAGGGCATCACATTTATTACTGTAAGCATAATGAGGCATCTAGTTTAATCACTTTGAGGTTGTAAAAGAAACTGCAGAAATATCACCTATTCTGCTTTGCCTTACAGCCTGAGTAATTGCTTGTGAAAAATGAATATGAAATGAGACTATATGAATGAGAAAGCATGCCCAGCAGGCCAAATCTGGATGTTGATAGCACAGTTAATCTTACACTAATGTTACAACATCTGATGAACATACCATCAAACTCATACCATTCTGTATGCAGAGACAGCCATAAGATGAATCTCACAACACAGTTTGCATCTATTAACCACATTGTTAACAAGCCTTGTTGAGACTGAACAGACTTGGAGAGTGAACTCTCTCTAGTCATCAAGGTGGTCCCATGGAAGCTGGCGAGGCAGAAGGGTGTTCTGTGGAGAAGCCTGTATGCCTGCTGCTTTCCGGATTAGACAAGGACGCCATGTCTGCCTCTGCTAGCCAAGAGCCTGTTACTGTATACAGGTGTCCTGTAAATATTTTAGTGAAAGGCATTTTTGCTCTACAGTCTGCCTTATGAATATATTGCAGAAAATCTGCAGAAATGATATTTCAGTCTTAGAGTCACGAGAATATGCTATGGAAACCTGATTGTCAGACTGCTGTTTACCCAGTCGGAAAATACAGCAGGGTTGTGCGAATCAAACAGCTCCTTTCTCCATGTTCCCAAAGAGCTACTTACAGAAATAGCCATGACTTATCGGTTATTTGCCACAAACTACTTAGCCAGTAATGCAAATACCAACAGAATTAGTGAAAATCATTACCTCTGTGGAAATGTAACATTTGCAAGACTAATGATTTCCTACTAAATTATTTGGCCTACGCTGATCTCTGCTATCGAATCACCGCAGTTATCTTTTCCCTCCAGGCTAGTTGTTTTCTTATTGCAAACTGACCTTGAGGTACAGAAGATAATGGCAACAGCTACTCAAAAGCTAACACACGTGAGCATCGCAGCAAAACAGAGCTGTGGTTATTACTCAGTTATTGCATCTTAGTCTGGCTCTTTCCTGACTGCAAGTCCACTCTAGCACCTCTGCATTGAAAATAGCTACTGCTCTTTATTGATCAAGTTTCTCTTTTGGCTGCAATGAGAAATCATTAGAAATTATCTAGCAGAGGTAGTGTTTCATTAGCCACCAGAAGTTCAGTGTGAATGTCTCTCAGCTCAACCTTTAGCCAGCCAAACCAGGCTCTCTTTTCCCTGAGATGTGACCTTTATTTAAGTCAAAGTATCAAGTGAGAGTACCTAATGCCATGATCGAGAGACAGGCAACCTGAATCTCACTCAGATGTGGTGAGAAACTGTTACCTAAGTGTTATCAGAGAAAGCCTTAGCTTTTACTATCTGTGACCGTAAACTGATCTGGTGGCATTAGAAAGGATTATTCAGTGGGAGCTGTGACTATCTGCCCCTTAATCTGCGTGTCTGCAGGTCGCTGAAGACCTTTGGATGGCCAGGTTCCCCTGAAGGTGGATGAGATGATACTTCATCCTGCATGGAATGGAAATCTGAGAGCAGCCTTTGTGGGTGAGAGCCTGGCAAGGAGAAAACGCTCTGCTCTGCATCTCCTGCAGGTTCCTCTAGCACCATCACCCCCAGGCACTGGAAAATTTTCTCCGTCATGATGCCTGTGTGGAACAGGAGCTGTCAAGGAAGGGGACTTGGGTCTGATGCGAGTCCATCAGACCCCTACCAATGGGTGCTGAGGGGGCACTGAGAGACCAGGAGACAGGGCAGCAGCACTGGTCTTCCTCCTCTCCTGGGGGATCTCCTGTGCTACCTGCAGTGCTGCAGGAGAGAGGAGCCAAAGGCTTGGCTTGGCTTTCCTTTGCTTTGCAAAGGAAGTGGATATTTGGCACAGGCCAGGGAACAACTAACTATGACGTTGTCCTTTTCTGGACTTTCCTGCACAAGAGAGTGAGTTAAACCACTCCCTTGTTTATCAAAGGCTCCTGTTTTGTCCTTCTTCTGTACAAATAGATAATTAAGATATAAAATATAAGGTATCATGGAAACTTCGTTTTGAAAGATGTGTTGCAGAAACTCAAATAAGAACTGGATTCCATTTCCAATTACTGGGGCCAAATCCCTCTCTCAGTTGCCTCCCATAAATCCAGAGTAACTACCCAGTGTAAGCTGAGATATTTCAGATACCTCTGGTGTGACAGGAAAAGTGACTAGTGACATTCAGAGCTGCAGCATTTCCCTAATAAGTTTTGGTTGCATTTAAATGACTTTTCTGGTACTTCAACAGGATGGAGGTTTTTCGGGGAGTGATGTCTGTAATTATCTTCTTTGGTAAAAAGAAATACCAGCCCCAGTTGTGTCCTCTGGGAATGTGACACTGACAGGTGTTAGAGTTCAAAGATCAGAAAACAAAAGCCTTAACTTTGGAAGGGACACGGGTTGCTGACCTGTGGTGTAGTGAGTGGAAAATTCACTCATCAAAGCCCTTGGAAATTAAACATCCCCCTCCCTTCTGACTCTTTCATACTATATTAGCTTTCTTTCACAAGGTTTGTTTATCCTTACTTATTCTGAAGCAGATCTGAAGAAATTGTTCTTGGTATTGCATCACATACCTTCTTCTGAAGGTTCTACTGTGGAACATGACTGATCAGATCCTGAGCAGTTAACGTCCTGAAAGGTTCCGCTGGCAAACTGGGAGGCTTGTGTGTGTATACATGTGTGTGCACGTGCACATGTGTGTATATGTGTGTTCATGTGGGGAGCAGTCATTCTGTATTAAGATAATACATGTGGTTTTTCCCCTTAATCCTGTTCTTGTTCCATATTCATGACCATCTGCCTGTACTTACTCAGTGCAGTTTTCTATGATATCAAAATTATGACAACTCAGCTCAGTAGATGACTATTCCACATACCACTAGAAGGCAATCCTCACAATGTGGGAACTGCATTGTCTGACCATCACCATTTCAGACAGTTCTTCAGATTTTGCAAAAGGAGTGCTCATTATATGTTATTTGTGCGTTTCAGTGTGACAATCTCAAGCTCCTCATGTGGTTCTGCTTTAAGTACAACCCATATCTATTGCCATATAGTGCCTTTGTACTTAAAGACTATAATTTAATCACCAGCATTTCTTTATCTGCAGCTGGGTTTTTTTTCTTTGAGCATGAAACTCATCCTGTGAAGGGATAGAGGAGTTTGAGATTTGAGTGCATAAATTTATGTGTGTGGTTGAACAGTCGAAGTTCCCACCAGCTCTGAAGAGAGTACTCCCATGCTGTACGTAATCCAAACTTGCCTCCTTCCTGGCCTTTATTTACAATTCAAACAACAACAATAATAAAACAAACACCAGCCAAAGTTATCTCTCCAAACTTGGCTGGGATTTCTCTGCATGGATCTCCTCTGTCCCAGCCCCTCGTTTGTTCTCTTTCAAAGAATCAAGCTCTTCTCACATCTTAGCTGGAGCCAACAGGTTTCACCTGCCAGCATAACACCGCTCTGTATTTTTGTGCAGGACTCTAGTACCTGAGCAGGGTACGATTAATCAAAGTTGCTCTCCCTGCACAGGCAAGGGGCACCCAGTTACAAAGCTGTATCTAGCTTTTGTGTCTGCTTCTTAAGGAAAATATACAGAATCAGAAAAAAACAGCAAGAGAACTGAGGATGCCTCTTTGAGAGAGAATTACGGAGAGCTAATAAAATTATTTCAGTTTATGAAAGAGAACTTCAGCAAGTGTGTGGATAACAGTTTGTAAGACACCGTAGAGAGAGAGAGAGTATCAGGTACCATTTAATCAGGCAGAGTCTTAAGAAGATGTAATGTCTAGGTGTTGAGGCTAGACAGATTAACACTGGAAATAAAATGCATGTTTTTAATAGCAGGAAATTTGGATGGCCAAAAAAATGACAGCTGGTCCTCCACAGCACACTGCCAGAGCCAGTATCATGGAATGCCAAACCGGCAACATGACTTTGCGTCTTTATTCCAGCCCACAACTAGTATTTTTGTTGCTGATCCCACACATTAGCCATACAGTACTCCTGACTCTGAAACAGAGGCCAAGGTCAGTACGTTAATATGCTTCAAAGAGAGCTGCCCTGGCACTGCCCCCACTTGGACTGTGGTTTAGAAGTGAGCATTTCCAGAAAACACCAAAGAAAGATCAAAGGTCTTCCTTATCAGCTGGAGTGCTTGGTGGCTTGTGTCAGTATTTTACAACATTGTCCCAACACAGATGAGGTATGAAGTGACATGTCCTGTCATTGTGCCCAGGAATTTTCACTCTGTGACCAGACTTTTGACATTCAGTACAGACAAAGCAGTAGGGAACGAGGGATCTGTGTGCACTGACTCTTTTTTCTCTGGGATTCATTCCTCTCCCCCTTCAAAAAAAAAAAAAAATCCTCACTTTATGCTAGGTATTATGAGTACCTCTTCCCACAGTAGCTGTCCTGAACAGCCTTATTTTATGCTCCATCAGAAGGACATGAGGCCTGTGGGAGTCAGGACTTCTGCATGAACCAGCTGGGGGGACCCTCCAGGACAGGGAACTCTCTTCCCGTAAAAAAGGCTGTTGATTTTGCATTAAGTTTTAATTTAGCAGAACAATTGCTTGCTTGCTTCAGAGGAGGAGAACATATTCCATGAACAAAGACTGTCTATAAGCATTAACTTTGGCCCTGCTAAGCAAGAGGTCAGGTTTATTTTCCATACACTGTGCCTGCCAGACCATTTTTCACTTGTTCCATTCTACTGCTTTTCATCGGGTCACTCTTATTACAATTCATCCGTGAAAAAAAAAGGAAGAAAAAAAATCATTCCTTTAAAGCAAAGTTAATTGAAACACCAACATTCAAGAAGGAAACCAAACAATAGCAACCAAATTTAGGAATAAGCTTCTTTCTTTGATCAAGCAGAGCATGTCCCACAGCTATATCAGGACGAGATCAAATATTTTTTTGAGACCTAGCAATTAGCAACAAGTAAGTATGACAGTTTTAAAGGATGGAGAAATTTGGATTGGATTTAGCTACCACTTGCTTTCAGTACAGTGTAGTCACAGGCAACGAAGGGACAGGAGTAACTCAAGATTTATTTTTGTCGCTAAATTTGGTCCTGAGCAGCCTAGTTTTTGACATTACATCAGATGACTAGTCTATTTTAAGTAGTTTTCGTGTTTACATTTTCCTGTTCTGATGAACAAGAGTATTTTGTCAATGACAAAGATATAAAGTCCGACATGTAGATTAGTTCAGCAAAGAAATCCCACAAACAGACTGATAAATTTATTTGTGTCCAAAGGAAAACAGTCTTAAGATTCCTGAGAAAACCTGTGGAAGAAAAGATTATCTCATGCTTGAGTATCTTCCAAGCTCTGCAAAGAGCAAGCTGGGCCACTGTTGGTATTTGAGGTGTATGAGTAGCAGTTCTAACTTGGCTCAAAGGCAGGAGGACACCAAATATAACATTGATCTGGTGCAGACTTCACTCCAAAGCTCACTGAAATTATTAGAAAGACTGTGACATCTTGGAAATTCTAGTGCAAGCTGCCTGGGCAGCTGGCTGGTTAGCTAAGACCTGTGCAGCCCACAGGAGATGATGCTCTGTTGGTGGGTGAGCTGTTCTGTGACATCCCCGAGGGTGAGAAACATGAAGCTATGGGCATGAAAATGTGTTCAAGTGAGGTGTAGTTGAAGTCTACTGCTCAACTGGCTAGGGGGACAGCCATGCCAGTGGTATTGTTCTCCTAAGAGAGCAGGATTTGGCCCCAGGAAGAGGGATATGAGTGAAAGGCAAAGAGAGTTCCAGCTCTTTGCTTAGGCGCTCAAGCCTCTCCATGTGCTAAGCTTACCTGAAAGAAGAAACATGGCACCTCCATGCTGAAGAATAATTCATCTGAGCTAAACCACAAGCCAAGCCACAAAAAGAAGGCTGGTGTAATGAAAGGCAATACGCCCATCACAAAACCCAGGTATAGCAGTGACATTGACGAGGTTGTTTTCTCAGCAGACAGACTGTCAAAACCCAGCTCACATCTTCCCCTTCGAAAACAAAACAGGTTGCTCTCATCCATAGGCCTGTTATTCCTAAGTTCGGTTTGTTTTGTTCAGTTTTGTTTGTTTCTGTAGTTCATTTGCAGTTTTTCTGAAGAGGATGTTAGCACACAGACACACACAAAGTGGAAAAAATAAATGTTTTGCTTTCTGGAAACCCCATGGCTAAGAACAGCTAAAATGTCAGCTGTCAGTTAGTTTATTTAGACATGACAAAGCGTACAGCTAGACATGGGACACAGCTGAGACCAATTCTACTTTCTTGTTATTATATAAATGTCTTCTGAAAAAAAGGAAAAAGAAGAAGAAAATTGGCAGGACATTGAACTAGGGAGGCATAGCATTTCTAGATCTAGTCTTCTCTTGCCATTTCCTTTCCAAATCCATCTTCTCACTACAACCAGAGTTGGGGTTCACCTGTATCCTCTTTTCCTCTACATTTCACAACCACTTAAGATCATTAGGATTATTTCCTCTTCTCTCCCCGTACTGGTGTTGTTCAAAAGGACTGGGTGAGGAGAAAGAGGAGAGGTCTGTCCAGTTCTTTGGTCAGCTCACATCAGAAAAACACTTGTGGCAAACCCCCCTATGTTTCAGTGGACACAGAGTTGATAGTTCATCTCAGGTTTCTCTGCTCCTTGAGTTGTGTTTATAGTCCTGGCTGGCTGGAAGGGTGAAACAGAGAATGCCCCTAGCAGACAAGCTCTGTGCATCCAGCAGAACATGGCTCCAAGCCAAACCCCAGGACAGATAATATTCCATCATTACTCAGGGAAATTATCTTAACTTCTTATTATGAGATCCATTAAAGGAGAGACTTAGTGCTAGATGGCAGAGTAGGAACAAAGTGCTCCTCTCTATGAGCTGTTTACTGGGTAATTAACGATATCTCACACCAGCAAGCAGGACACTGTGGTGCATACGATCTTGGAAGAAGACACTGAAGCCTTTTAGGGCAAAGCAGATGGGATATATCAAGGTGCTAAAGAGCTATTGGTTCCCCCATCGAGGAGCCCAGGGCTGATGTCTGGTAAAGTGTGGCTGGGTAGTGCAGGAGGTAGCCGGCGCATGACCTTTAATTCCTCTGTTAGAGGAAATTGCCTGAAAGAACGTGGGAGAAATTAGAGGAATTAACTTTGTTCTGTTAATGCTAGATCTGTCAATCTAAGTCTTTCAGGAAAGCACATGGCAATTCTTGTGAACAACTAATGGCTTTAAAGGCATTTAGCTAAAAGTCTGGTCACCTTTCATCCCTCTTTGTCTGACCTTGAGCCTTAATTAGAAGGTCTGTGATTAATGACTAAACAGCTTAATTGCATAAAGCAGAGGTTAAAGTCACCCAAACATAACTAGATTTGCTCTAAATGTAAATGTTTGTACATGTACTGATCAGCACCAGGATAATAAGGTGGTACATTCCTGATCTCTATATATATTAATGCTAAGCAAAAGGCCCCAGGTGATTTCTGAAATAAACAAAATCCTGCTCTCAGGAACTGTTAATTGTTAACTACTCAGATAGGGTTACATTCCTCTTCCTTCACAGATGAAACCCACCTGGCATCTGATATTGATTTCATAGCTCTAGCATTCGGGGAAGGAAAACAGACTGGGGGAACCAAAAAAAGAAAATCCATGTGAGGATGTGCTCCACTCTGTGTGCCATATAATAGCAGACCTAGAAACAGCCGATCCCTTTGGCACTGTCCAGCCCCCTTCTTCTTTGCTCTGGCTGCAAAACAGCAGAGGAAAAGGGGTTGTGTTTTGCAGAAGCAGATGAGCTCTGACAGGAAATCCTTCCTCTCAAGGCCCCTGGAGTGTGTCACCACTCTTTCTAAGTAGCACTGAAATGCAGTTGCTGAACAACATTGCATAAACCTCAGTTCAGGTTCTAGTCTGGCACTGGGACCCACCCTTTCGCTTCCCTGTGCACCTGCTCTTGCAAGAAACAGAGCAGGGTTTTTTTTCTGCAGTAATTCCTCCAGCTACCCCCACCCGCACAAAGAGTAACCTTGCTGCTGAGTGTGCTCTCCCTGGACCCTGGGGACATTCAGCAGATATCTGGCTTCTTCCAGCAGAAAGTTTTGACTGCAATGCAAACGTTGCTCTTCTGCCAAGTGCTGCAACATCTGAAAGTCAGGATCCAGCCCAATATTTTCTTCAGCGCAGTTTTTGAAACATTTTTGACAAATGTAACTACAGAGTTCCTGAATTCAGGTAAAATCCAACAACTGGCCACCCTGCTGGTGCAGATATAGCCTCTGTATCATATGATGTGCCCAGTAATGCTCGTCACCCTTTTATTGTCATGAAATCCAAGGACCAACGTTTAAATCCTCAGTCTTTTAAAGCAAGAATGTAGAAGACCCACCTCCTGACCATGCAAAGGCTTCCAGCATGGCCTCTTCCTTCTGCCCTTATGCTATTGCTACTTCTAGAAATCCATGCTTTACTCCTTAGAATAAAATCTCATTTCTGCAGGCAGAGAAGACCCAAAATGAAATACTACCAAACAGCGTGTTATTCGCTCGAACACTTCGGAGACAGCTTCCAAGGTCATATGTGGCCTGTAATTAGGATTTGATAAAATGCAGCATTTATCAAATTTAAATGCAGTAAGGATGTGCCTCTTTTGAAGAAGCATATAATTTTTTTAGGTACTGTGTGCACATCCCAGCTGTACAACATCAAGGGAGTGGGGATGAACAAAGAAGTGAAGTTGAAGAGCTAAGTAAAAGCGAGCCAAACACTTCAACCACAACTAATTCGGCAAACATACGGCAACAGACATGCATGATCAGAGAAAAGGCACAATTATCTGTGTAATACTGTCTGGCTGCTTAAGCTAATTTGGTATCTGCAATGCCAACTGCAGGGTTTCTTGTAATATGTGGTGTTGAATGTTTTGCAGACTTTCCTCCTTCCTTGAGGAGCCTTGCCATGGGCTCATTTGCCACATCCTCCAGTCTTTTTGGGAGCAGAGGCTCAAGGAAGAGGATGGTACTGTATCACAGGTCCAGACTGGGGGTCCCTGCCTCGGATATGTCACCATGGAGTGATTGCCACCTCTGATGTAAACATGAGGCTTTTAATAAGACAACCAGGAAGCAGAACATCACTATTAACAATGCTTAATAATTTGAAACTCTTTTACAAGTGAAAGGAACTAAATTAATCATGTGGAGAGGGTATTGCCTTCTCTACACAAGGATACCCTGCACACCTATGAAGCATCAAATGCAAATGAGTAATGATATTCTGTTGAAGAAGGGAACAGTTGGATGTTTTCAGGATAGTTTGGGGGACCAAATACCCCTTCTAGTTGTGAACTGTTTCAGACACCAGTTGCTTTCGGACCAAATTTATTTATTTGGTCCAAAATCATTGACCAGAGCTGGCAAAAATCATGAATATTTCTGAAGTTCATTAATGTTCCCTGCCATCCACAGGGAGTTGTTATTTGGATTTGGACTTTACAGCACGTCAGACTATGTGGTAATGTGTAGGGTTAATATTCAGGCACACACAATGATGCCAACATTTTCTCGTCTATCAGCTAGCTCTGCTCTCAGGGCTGCTAAACAGTAAAAAATGACGTGCAGATGATTCTGAGTACGTGTCCATTGCTATCTGCCATACACCCTTAGTGCACTCCAGGAGCTAGCTGTTAGCGCAGAGCTCTTAAGAGAAGAGCATTGCAGAGTAAGGTTATTAACTTCTATTGTGTCCTTCAGAGAGTTCCTCCCTCTTAAAAGTTAATTTACTGGTTTCACTGCTTTGCTCTTGCTCTGTCCCCAGAGGGTAAGCATGCAGATGACTTCCTAAATCAACAGGAACCCAATGAAAATATGTGTGCCTTTGGAGACATCTCTGTGTTGCTCACAACTGCCACTATGCAACATGCAAATCTAAAGCAACCCCAACGTTAACAAAATGGGTGAATTTCTGGACAAGAAAACCAACTTCCATACAGCATCCCAAACTCAGACTTGCCATGATTCTGGCCCAGTGGTCTTGGCAGGTAGGAGTGTTTCCCGTTTGCTTTCCCGCCCAGGAACAAATTATGAAAAAGCAATGTCTCCTCTTGGACAGGACCTTTTCACCAGTGAAAGATGTATGGGGTTCACAAAACATTTCTGATTTCTTGTGTCAGGTAATCTGCTTCATTTATTGCAATAAAAATAAATGTGATGGGGAGCTGCACTGCTTGGTTTTGAAGCTGATGTGCCCAAATGTTTTTTTGAACAAAGGGATTCCATTTTGGCCCCAAAATACATTTGGGCAAGTAGCTTATTCTGACCCTTGTATAAGTGGTTTCTAGCTGTGCATCCTTCAGTTCTGGTGCCTGACTTGAGGCAGAGCCTGTATGCAGGACTGCCAGACGTCCTCTTCTATAATTATTCTCATACATGTTCCTGTTATCACCACAAGCCAGCTTTAGAGCAGGGTGAAGCTAAAAGTGACAGTGCCACCTCCACACCTCCTCCAGTTCCGCATTGCTGCCCTCTGC
>NW_010427316.1:73166-80800 GCF_000710305.1 Buceros rhinoceros silvestris | reverse complement strand
TCCCTTTGCCTAGAAAGCTCACTCAGACAGTTATGTCTCTGCTAGCTTTGATCAGCCTCAGATACCAGCTGCCAGATTTACTCTTCTCTGCCAGCGATGTTGCTTCTCCTCTTGATTTTTTGTGAATACAGCCAGTTACCAGAAAACTCAATGATGTCAAAATAGAAAAGCCAGGCAACAAACATTAAAAGCTGGGACCCAAGGTTAGTCTTCTCTTTCAACTGTAATAACTTCTGTGCTTCCAAGTCCCTTCTGTACTGTCAACCTAAAGTGCCGTGATAACTAGTGATTTGCAGGCAAATGAGCCTGTGAAAAAAAATCAGAAGTATCATCATTGGTTAAAGTCTAAAGCAAATGGGAACAAATTAAGAACATAAAGAAACCTGATTTGTAGCATTTCCCAAAATACCTGTGATATATTTTATAAGTTTATCATTGTTTAAGTACTCACCTGTATTTCATACAAATGTGTTTAAGAAAAGATTCACTGAGAGAGTACACGTGAAACACCAATTGCTTTAGTACTTTCTACATGCAGTGTCAGGAAATATGAAATGTGAATGCAAAAGAGCATTCGCCTAAAAAGCAGGAGAGAGAGTCCACTCCTTCTGAGGCCTGCGGAGGCAAGATCATCTTTCTGAGTCAGGGGAAAACTGCAGTTATAGGAGTTCTCTAGTACCAGATAGTTATTTTGGTTTGGTCAATGCTGATTTTATTACTAAAAGTGTCTGGACTGGATTATGAAAGGCTGCATGCACTCAGATGTGCATGGAAGCATGTGTCCTTGTACAGACATATGTAGAAAAGATCAGAGGAGAAAGTAAGCTCTCTTCTACTTGCAGAGGAGCAAGTCACAGTCCGGAGAGGGTGGGAAAGCTGTAACTACTACCCCAACCACCACCTCACACTGCAACCAGAGTGGGGACAGGGCAGGGAACTGGTAGGCTGCCACTTGGGTGTATCCTGTCCAGGCTAACTGTGGCATGGCTCAGCTGCACTGTCCTGAGGGAGTCCAGTCTTGTGCACACATACACAGACACATACACAGAAATAAACACACATGCATTCAGTGCATGCCCTCTCTGGTCCACGTCATGTCTTAAAGCCACAGTAGAGCTCTAGATTGCTAAGACTATTTTAAAAGTTAGTCAGATGAATTCTTCCTAACAATCAGAGCTTATTCACTCCTTTCCCTTATTTGGAGCCTGACAGCTGTCCAGACATGAGGGATGCTCAAGACCATATGGCTGTGACTCCCGTCTTTGGAGAGAGAAGTCCTCAGGAAAAGCTTTCACGCAGAATCACTCCTCAACCATAGGGACTCCTCTGCAGGGAAGGTTGGATCCCTGGGAAGGGAATGGCCTTACCACTTGCTTTAGCAATCACTGCTGAACAAGACGTCACAGAAAGTACTAACCTGGCATGCAAGGATGCACCTGTACTCTGAGCCTTTTCTTTTTTCTTCATTTTTTTTTTCTAACATCCTGAAGGCAATAACCAGCAGAGCCCTGCTTGACAGAAATAGATCAAGGTTTCAACAGGCATTACTTCTGTCCCATTTCAGAACAGTTTGACTTCAGCCTAGTGACTTGCAGCAGCTAGCCTGGGTTGGTCCAGTCACTTATTTAGATCTTAAAATGACAAGAGCCCAAACACATTTATTAATACAAGACCTGCATAAGTTTGGCAGGGAGGAGCTGCTGTTAAATGACTGCTATCGGTGTATCCACGTAGCAGTGGTTTAATTTCCATCTTACTATGATCAGCTCCAAAACCTGGTCCATCTCTTTCAGCCATACCCTAGATACTCTACTCACTTGTGCCAGTTTACGGGCATAACACTGGTGGCTTCGTGGTGAAAAACTATTCTGAGAGTTTCTGAAACAAAGCTTTAATGATATATGGCTGCCAAAGTTAGCTGTTTCACAGCTGTAATAGCATGCTGTAGGCTGTGTGGCAGCCAAGCTGTCTTTGTTACTGTATCAAGTGAGGTGCAAGTCCCTGGAATGCTAGAGGCAGTGAGAGCTGCCGTGGGTGGCAGCTGCCTTCAGAGTCCTTGAAAGGATATGCTGTGATAACTTGATAAGGAGTTTGCATGTGTTAGAGGGCATGACATCCATGTAAGGCTGGGTGATTAGAGCACAATTTTCTTTGGATGCGAGGTGCTTCAAACTGCATAGAAACTGAGTGGAAAATATGAAGCATGTTGTGTTTTTTCCAGAGGGCTCTAATTATTTAATGAGAAGTAGTTTTCCTGCTAATGTCTGGTTTGGTTAATGTGTTTATGCATTGTTTTAGACTGCCTGTCAACTTTCCCAATCAGGATATACAACGTTTTGTTAGAGATTCTGACAGTCATGACACTGGGATGTAGGGTGACATTCCCATTCTGGGGACTGGTCTCTCTAAAGTTGGTGTATATTAGCAAGAATTCCACTGAAGTTATTTTGATGTAAATACAGATGAGTCTTAGAGATGCTGTTCTTGTTCTCTGCATCTGTGTGTACCTAAACACTCCAGATATCATGATAATTTGACCACTGTAAATGGCATTGTCCCCTTTCTCCCTGCTCAAAAGCTGAATGGAGCCATATAACTTGCACTTCTGTCTGCCATAGGTGAACCCTTTTACGTAAAGGACAGACTCAATGCAAGGTCTTATAATAAAATGCTCCCACACCTTTGCTTCTCATCAGCAGAAAGCTCCATCAGCCCATCCATTCACTCAGGTGTCACTCAGCCGTTCTTGTTGGTTGCTGCGGTTCTCATCCATCATTACCAGGAAGGGCATCTGTCTTTTAAATAAGTGCATAGGATCCTATATCTAAGGGTTTATGTAAGTGTGCATAGGGTAATTGTCACCTCAGTCACATCAGTCTGTAGATCTATGTTAGCAAAGGGGTTAAGATGCAGGACTCATATATAGCGTGAGTACTGTCACTCCTTGGAGAGGGGTAAACATCATGCTCAGCCTCTTTAAATTGCCTGTAGTCAATCAGAGGTGGTTTGACTGCATTTTCCATATAACTAAGGGTCTGTTTTCCAGAAATGGAGATTACACCATATGGCTGACTGGTATGTCAAAATGAGATGTGTATGCCATAGTGATAGAATACTTTAAGATGACATCCTGCCCTGATGAACAACTTAATACATACGACAAACAGGGTTTAGTCCCATTTCCTCTTGATGAAACACCATACCTCATGAATACGAGTTCTCGGGGGTTTTTTTCCTTATGATTAATTTGTCTAAATTCCATTGAAGTTGTTGAGCTGTTACAGCTTAGCAAGAAAAAAAATTAACTCTTAGTGATTATCTTGTTATAAAGGATTAAGTGATTTAATTTTATAATTAAACCACAAAGACAAGCCAGGTGTGTCTGGTTCTAAGATAAAAACAGATGCTGAAGAGGTTATTGGTATCAGTGAACCATTGCTGAGGCAGGAACATGAGATGAGTAATCTGGACTGCAGTACATGTAACTTGTTATAAAATTTATAGCGCTTAAAATTGACAAGGCAAAAGCACGTACTATCTTCCATGTGACTGCATTTGGGTTTCCAATTATGTTATGCTAACAGAAAATACAGAATTCCTCTCTCCCTTCCAAGAGGTCTCTAGCAAGAGAGAAAACTCTAAACCCCAGCCATTGGCAAAGTCCTCTTCCTGTCTAGCAACATTTACAAAATATTTCTCTTTTTAGCGCATGTAAATCACAGCCAGACCAATACCACCTAGGCTAAGTGTGCTTCAGGAGGTCTTTTCAAAATACCAATATAGATCCTTGGCCTGCAGTGGTGCACCCAAACCAGTTACTCCAAGGTAAGGCAGAGTGTGAAATGAGCTCTAGGCAGGGCACGTGTGCATGTGATCAAACCACTGTGAGCACAGAGGACCTTACTCCTTTCTCACTCAGAGCAGAAAAATCTGCTTCACATTTACTGCAGACTTTTATGGTTCATGAAGCAAGTAGCATGCTGTAAATTTACACCCTTCCTTACCTTCCAGTACCTTGTTCTTATGCCCGTAACTCGAGTGCTTTTCCAAGCAGTTCCCTAATCTCATTACTGAATAATGTGGTGTATTGTGTCCCTGACCTCCAGGTTTTTGAGGTTCTTGCCCTCCAGGAAGTCAAGGAACACTGGGCGAAATTTCCAAAGTTAATCTAAAGAATGGTGGAATTCAACACTTCTTTGGACCTATGATTCCATGCCGCATAATCAAATGTGCTGTGGTATATATAGGTAACCTGGTAGATGAAAGGGGTATGCCACTAGCTTCTTCATATCATAAGCACAACAGGTGTGCTGAAGATTCAGACGAGCTGAGAGTAAGTTAACTTTTAAGAGGTAGTTTTGAAATAGACTTGCAAGTTGCAGCAGTGCTGGTCTATTGATGAACGTTGGAACTTGTAACTCTGATACAAAATACCTCAAGACCTGAAAAATCAGGATGTACAAAATTCCACCTCCTTAATAACTTCCAGAATGATGCACTAGCATTGTGCTTCTACCAGCACATCACATATTTTCAAGTTACTTCCTCTTTGTGAACAAAAAACCTGACCTTGTAGGCTTCGCTGCTGCTGCACAGAGTGCGTGAGTGGGACAGACCTACATCAAAACTCAAGTGGTTGTTTATCTTTTATTGCTTTATTTTCAGCAACCAGAAGTACGATGGCACAGGCAGACACTGAGTTTCATTTCAGAATCCAGTTCCTGGTTGACTGGTTGACAGTTCTTCTAGGGCATTCAACATTAAATTACAGAAACACCAAGACATGAAAGAGTACTTTTGTACACTGCAGCTATTGAAGCATTATTTTATTATTATTATTATTAATGCACGGAAGTAATTAGTGTTCTACTTAGTAATAGGAAGAGGTGGCCTGAGGGGCAGCAGTTCAATGAAAACTCAAGTGGTTACTCCACTATGTGCACAACAGATGTGAGATGTGGAATCACATAGAAATGATAGTTAGATCAAGAAATCAGTAAGAAGGTGATGAATCTTGGGTGCATATTAGATTTATATGTTAAGCCAGCCATCTGGGAACTTAAATTCAAATTATTTTGTCAGCAGATGAAAATAGGTCGTGATCATAATAATGATCATAATATGGTATGGCTGCTATTCACAGAGCAGTTGGGTTCCTGTCCTGCCTGTTTCCCCTGTCACAGGGAAAACATCATTCTGAATTTGTGTGGAGAGGCAAGAACAGAAAAATCAACATCCTGGGAATTAACTTTTTTAATAGCCTGTGAAAAGGCTGCTGCAGCTCCTTCTGTGACCCTCTGCTCATCTCCTCTGATGGCTTTCCTTTGGCCTTCTTCCCTGATTAAGCCAGGTGGCTGTGGGAAACAGAACTTCATGCTGCTCCATTCTACATTTAGATGTGGGTAAAGAGCAGAAGACTTACTATAAAAAGTTTCAACTCCAGTGAGAAGTTCAAATCTGCCGCTCATCCTGTAGAACCCTCTAGAGTGCTGCCCTTCCTCCTCAGCCCCCTTCTCCCCGCACACACAGGCAGGAAACATTTGCAGAGCCTGAAACAGAGGTCATGCCTAAGCCCTAGCAATTTTATTTTGCAAGCCCTTCACGTGCAGTGAATGAAGTACTAATTATAGGTTTTTCCTCCAGCTTTGTCAGAAGAGCACAAGAAGGGACAGGTGGGGGCTGTGCTGCAGGGAGGCAGTGGAGCTGGGCAGCTGGAAAATCAGCAGGATGAACCTGTGGAAGTCACTCTTTCAGTGCTCAAGTGGTGCAGTTCTTGCATGTAGGGAAGAAGCAGGGGAAAAAGTCATATACTTGAAAAGGATTTCAGAGGGGATACTCTCTGTTTCACGCTCCCCACAGCTGCTCCTTCCAAGGGAGTACAAGGCCTTTGGGTACAGCTGGCTTGTCCAGACTCTCTGCAGCTCATTAGCTTCCTGATAGCATCATTTCTCCTCATTCAACAGAAAAAGTAGTGGAGTTGTGAAGGACCAAAAAAAAAAAACCAAACCCAAAACCCCTTCGTGGACGTATATGATACTGCCTGTAATTGCTCTGTGTTTGCTTCCCATGTGATGAAAATCATACAGTGTATATATTTTTTTTTCAGCATATTCCATTGTCTAGCTAACCTTGAAAGAAAGTCTCTTTGCCAACATACCAGCACAACCATAGGAAAAAATCACAGAATCAATCAGGTTGGAAAAGACCCTTAAGATTATTGAGTCCAACTGTTAACCTAACACTCCCAAGTCCACCACTAAACCATGTCACTAAGCACAACATCCACACGTCTTTTAAATACTTCCAGGGATGGTGAGTCAACCACTTCCCTGGGCAGCCTGTTCCAGCGCTTTCCACCCTTCCAGTGAAGAAATTTTTCCTAATATCCCCTGGTGCAACTTATGACCATTTCCCTAATGGTTGGATTTGATGACCTTAAAGGTCTCTTCTAACAAAAATGATTCTATGATTCTATTATTACTTGGCAGAAGAGACCAATACCGATCTTTCTACAACCTTCTTTCAGGTAGCTGTACAAGCAATAAGGTCTCCCCTCAGCCTCCTTTTCTCCATGCGAAACAACCCCAGCTCCCTCAGCCACTCCTTGTAAGACTTGTGCTCTACACCCCTTACCAGATTTGTTGCTCTTCTTTGGACATGCTCCAGCACCTCGATGTCCTTCTTGAAGGGCCCAAAATTGGACACAGTATTCAAGGTGTGGCCATACCCGAGTACAGGACTACAATCACTTCTCTACTCCTGCTGGTCACACTATTGCTGATACAAGCCAGGGTGCTCTTGGCCCTCTTGGCCACCTGGGCACACTGCTGGCTCATATTCATCCCACTGCTGACTAACATGCCCAGGTATTTTTCTGCCAGACTGCTTTCCAGCCACTATTCCCCAAGCCTGTAGCAGTGCATGCATCTGTTGTGAATCAAGTGCAAGAAGCAGCACCTGGCCTTCTTCAATCTCAAGATATCATAACACTGCCCTTTATGTAACCTGTCCAGTGTCTGCCATATAGTGGAATATATCTTGGAGCACTGTGAACAATCAGGGCAAAGAGCATGGCATGGCACTTTGTGTGGCAGTTTTCATAGCAAGGGAGTTGTCATCCTACCAGATAAAGAGGTGAGTTCAATTGGTGGCCATCACCCTCTCAGAAGGAGCTTAGCTGTGATATCTAGCATGACAGGCAGAACATAGGCAGAAACCTATGTCCTCTGCACTCGCAAGAATGGTTGTGGCAACCCACACTGAGTTCCCACAAAAACAGGCAGCCATCCAATTCACAGACTGAAAGGAGTGCCAGAGCCTTTCTGTGGTAACACATGGCAGTAGTGAGAACAACTGCATGCAGTGAGAGCAAGGGGACGATCTGCTCAGCTTTGTGGCAGAGCTACAAGAGGGAGTAGAAAGATTAAGGAACATCAGGGAGTCTGAGAAAGAGAGAGAATGATAGAAACATACCCCACACCTCCTGAGAAAGAAACAGGAACAGCCACCAAGAAAAAACCAAGATCAAGAGGATTCTGTATCCCTCCACTGCCAGGCTGAAGGAAGAGGCCTAAAGGAAAGGACTGAATGGAGGTAAGTCCATGCTCAGGTTCATCATCAGTGGATGATACAAA
>NW_010427316.1:68996-72976 GCF_000710305.1 Buceros rhinoceros silvestris | reverse complement strand
TGATAGTCCATCGCTAGGGAAACTGGAGCACAGGTTGTTATAAACTCTTTCCTTTGACTGGAAGAAACGCACAGACAATGTCTGTTAACACATGGCTCCACGGCTAGTGTCACTTTGTGTCTTTCAATAATGGATTGGTGTACACAGCACCAGGCCTCCTGGTGTCAGCAGGGATTCACCTTTCTCAAAGGGGGAAGATGGTCTTTGCTCATGAGCTAGTGGGGCCTTTTGACAAAGCTTTAAACTACACTTGATGGGGGGGGAATTAATATCACGCTTGACTGTGACGAGCTTCTGGAATGACTTGTCAAAGTTAGAGGGATGTGGTGCTAACAAGGACCCTCAGCCTGTTGCTCTGAGACATTATGGGTGCAATTTTGCATAATGGTAGATACCCCATTCCCTCAAACATTCAAGGCCAGGTTGGCTGGGACTCTGAGCAGCCTGGTTTGGTCAAAGATGTCCCTGCTCATTGCAGGGTGGGGGTTGGACCAACCCAAACTCTTCTGAGATTTGATGATGCTAATTCTTTACTGTCCCTGTTGTGTGAATGCCCAAATCACTGGTTGATCAAATCCCTAGTCATGCATAAAGACCATGCTCATTAATTTGCTGTTAATGACAACCACTTCTTTGAGTCATGTTGTGAAGCGTTTGAGTTGTGTGCACATCATATCTCATGTAGCTCTCAGACTAACTTGGATTTGTTTCTAACTGCAAGACTAAACATGATGCATTATTAGTTCTTAGTAGTGTAAATGTGTGAAATGGTCTCAATAACGTAAATATTTTCAAAGGTCTCACCCAGAACCTGACACCTTCTTGACTGGAAGAAGAGGATGCTAGAATTTTTAGAGGCATTGAGATTAAAACGACTTCATCTGGAGGTTATGAAGTGGTTACTGTGAAGACTTGCTTTGGTTAATTGAGCATGTAGGGCACTGTTGCTTATACAGTGGGTCTCTGTACTCACCTTCTTCTGCCCCATGACCACCACCCAAATTCATTTTTTCCATCTTATGAGTGGATGTTAAAGAATGTGGTCAAGGGTGAAGAACTGCTGACATGAACAAAGCTGCAGAAGTTTTACTGTTCTGTTGCGAAGTAACTTTTAATCCAACTTCATAAATGCCTGGGTGGTCTTGTCTGTTTCCACGTCTAAGAAGAAAAACATTCTCGTTCAGAGGCAGGACGAACTTGCATCCTTGTTTTTTACTAACACATTTTAGATATTATTAAGTACCACAGGCCAGCTACTTTTTGATGTCACTATAACATCGTTTATAATATTGCAGCTAGACTGATTTTGCTGTTATCATTAATCATGTGGGACTATTTGCTGCCTTCCCTATTAAAGTCAGTTATTTACATTTGAGTCTTTGAAATTTGAAATCAAACTGGATTCCAAATTGCAATATTTTTTTTTAACAACAAAGGAGACCAGAACAAGTTTTGAGAGTGACCATTAGGTTTTGTAATTCCTCGCCTGTTATTTTTAAAGCAGCTGGCTGCTGTTCCCAGAACATGACATTAATAGCTAGGAAGAACATCCAAGCAATGGTAAGTCTAGACAGATTTGTGGGACGCAGATCTAGAAATTCAGCAAAAGCATTTCAAATGGTTTGTACTAAGATGCGGTCTAACACTGATCATATTTAGGCTGATTGATATAAATACATGCATCCATACAGCTTTGAATGGTTAGTAAGGGATTAATACTGAAATATGTTTAGATCTCCAATTGTATATTGGCCATTTCCAGCTATCTTTTTCTTTTTGAAAACTTTATATATGAGATAATAACTAAGCTGGCAACAATATTTGATGTCTTTACCAGCCTTCAGAAGCATGAATATTCAAGTGTGGTCTTCTATGCAAGTACTGGCATCAGCAGTGGTAACAGCCGTTTCAGAGAGCCATGACTGTGCCCAGATGTGTGCTCATGTTACCCGAGTGAGGGCAGGGGCTGTGTTCACAATGTGTCAGGAATGTTCATGTGAACACCCGAACTGGCTTCATTTTCCACTGTGTTGACGGAACGTCCCAATCGTCCTTGGTGTTTGGAGAGGTAACAATTAATGGCCTTGTCCATATGGCTTCATCACAAAAAAGACTTTGAAAATAATTTCCAAATACTGTCTTTACAAGAAAAATTCCTGAAAAGTCTGGAATATTGGTTTTATGAGGGATTTTTGGACATTGTGTAAAAGGGACAGGTGCCATAACAGTTTCTGTGGCCGTAGGCAAAGCAGGAATTTCTATTTCCTGAACCTTGGAAAACAAAAAAAATCTTTTCCTAAAGAAAGACAACACAGGAGGTTAAAATATACAATTTGTTGTAGCTTTAATTGACTTAAATGTGAAGGATATATTGGACTACTTAATTATTTTTGCCCCAAAGGAATTTTATTCTGTTGTCACACTCATTTTATTTTGTGGCTGAGATTATCTTGCTAATGAGCCTGCAATGATTTCCAGTAATGAACCAAGACTCATTCAAAGTGAAGTCTGTAAAAACGAAGAGGGGTATTGACAGAGCTGAGAAAAAACCCATTAAGTTGTCTCTCAAATGTTCATTACAATTTAGCATTATTCTTCCAGGCCTACTTATGATATAACTGTAAAAGATAAATAATTTCCCAAAGGTGTGATGTCACTGTGCCGTTTTGATTTCTCATATTATTGTTTTCTGGAGGGTTATTATTGTGAAGTTGCAATCAAGAAATACACCTTCTTTTGCCTCATGTATGATTCGCTAGTGCTTGCTTGGGTTGATATTAATGTGTAGGGTGTTAATTGTCCTGTTCAAACATCTCACATTGCTGTTCAGCAAATCTGGAAGAATTCAAGGTCTTTTGGAAGAAGCCATGTTTTATCTTACCTTCCCATATCAGCTTCAACAGTGCAGATAAATGCTGCCTTCAATTTCTACAGGAAACTGGAACAGAGAAAGGTGAAGGAAAGAAAGAGATCACAGTTAGACGTAAAGAGAAAGCAGGCATTGGAGAATAATAGAATGACACTTAGTATTTAGTGTTTGGAAAAAGAAACAAGAAAAACAACAACAGCAACAACAACAACAGCAGAAAGTTAAGACAATGGAAAATGTCCATAGTCTTAATGCTGAATAATATCTTTGTCTGACAGCAATCTCACGGGATCCCACAACTACCCAGGCAAATATCAATCTTAACATAGCTGCAAATGCATTAGCATTATAGATTTAAAAGAGTAAGATCTGTCCTTGAAATTCCCATTCCTGCAGGGGGAAGTTCTCCCCCTCAGGGGGAGTTTCTTGTATATTTTTTACTCTACTGACATTTTTACTTTCTTCTGATGAAAGACGAACGGCCTTGATTCATCAAAAATGTGGTTGTAAAAAGGGTGCTTGCAAATGAAATATTTTTAATAGAGGGAATTATTCTAGTGTGCATAACAACTGTTTCAACATTAGCAATTAATTTGCATCAAGAACTTAGTTTATATCAGACATGAATTTTCACTTAGCCAAGTACGAACAGCAGCTACCACTACTAAATATGTGCAGCTTATTCAGGGAAAGGGTAAAAGACATTCCTTCCACTACCATTTGGATATAAACAATAGCAGAAAATAAATGTCACTGAGCTACACTACAACAAGGAAATAAGTGAAACTCCCCTTTCATATTCTTATGAGTGTTTCAACATAAGAGAATAAACTAATACTGAAATTAATTAAAAAAATCCCGACTCATTATCTGATAATACTACACAAACAAGCAGTCCTACAGCAAATCTGGGCAGATCCTTGCTAACACAAGGAAGAAAGACCACAGGGAATCCTCTCATTGTTCAGAGAAAGGCAATTCTGGTTGTTGGTCAAGCTGAAGATAATCTATTTCCAGATGACATCTGGTAGTTAAACATGAAGCGAGATCACCCAGCTTCCTGTGTGCAGAAACCATGGCAAAATATCTACAAGGACTTGTTTCCCTAGGG
>NW_010427316.1:45070-68904 GCF_000710305.1 Buceros rhinoceros silvestris | reverse complement strand
GGAAAGAAGTGTGGTTACTTCTCATAAAAAGTGAGGACAATTTATCAGCTGGACATTGTAAGTAAGCAAGTTTCTCCTTTGACTAGGGCTTTTTGCACAGGAAGGAAAGAAGAAATATTGTCTTCACAAGTAACAACTCTAGTTGCCCTGTTGCTGTACATAGATTTCTGTGCTAAAAGCGCACACAAACATGCGTGGCCAGAAACTGCCCATTTGAAGGGGCCTAGAGGGAAAGCTGGAGGACCCTTAGCCTTCACAAAGCCCAGAGAAGCTTAGTCCTTGTCACTCATAAGCCTGCAAGCCAAAGACATAATTCTTTATTTGCCTCCCACCCTAGAAAATATGTGGTAATGAAGATGCCAGATTAGTTTATTGCTAATAACAAAGAATGTGCAAGTGAACAAATTATTTTTGCTACAACTCTCCCTCCAACTGCTTCTGGAGAGAGGCACATGCTCTCCCTGAGGGAGCTGGTTCACACTCCTGGGTACAGAACACCACAGTGGCCCAGTGCTTTTCCTGGTCTTCAGAACCTCTCTGTACCACGCTGTACTGTGACCCACAGACGGTTTGGGTCTGCAGTGTGTGTCCTAGCCAGCGGTAATATCCTACAGAGGTGTGTCTGAGCACACTTTGGGATGTTAAAGTGCTGTATCTAAACTAGCCCTACTAGTATTCAGGAGATGGATAAGCCTGCCTCCTCAATTCCTTCTGCTGCTTAATCTGTAATACTTACAGTGTAAGAAGTAGCTTAACTTTAATTAGGAACAGCTCCAGAATAAAGTATGGAGGGCAGGCAGGATTCCTGACTGTCGCGACCCACGACAGGCTCTGGGCTGAAGTGGAACGAATCACTCATATGCCAATATGGTGTGTAGTGAGACCCATTTATTGTTTACATTACATCCCAATTTATAGACTCTTGTCCACTGGACTAACTACATGGTGATTGGATAGTGACTCTGTTACACAGACAGCACACATCTCTTAGAACACTATAATTGGATAAAAGGGGTTAGATCCCACGTGGTAAGTATTTTTGTTAGAATTAACAAACAAGGCCAGTAGAGATAGTATTTCCCACACGATAATACTGCAGCTGGGTTTCGGCTGCTAAGTTTCACAGAGAAAGTAGCATATTTTCGTAGTTCTAGTTTCTGCTAGAAAAATACACCAACACTGACATGCTTCTGACTCTGTCTTGCTTCACTTGATGCCAGGAGCAGCCGCAAGAGCCCATAGGGGGCTTGGTTGTGTTCAGTACACTTCTCTTTTCACATACAGGTTTTAGACAAAAAGAGAGGAGATTTAGACTAGATATAAGGAAGAAATTTCTTACAATGAAGGTGGTGAAACACTGGAGCAGGTTGCCCAGAGACGTGATAGGTGCCCCATCCCTGGAAACATTCAAGGTCAGGTTGGACGGGGCTCTGAACAACCTGATCTAGTAGAAGATGTCCCTACATCTTCTAGATCTTGTAGTAGAAGATGTCACTGTGGCAGTAGTTGCATTACATAATCTTTAAAGGTCTCTTCCAACCCAAAGCATTCCATGATTCTGTGCATTGAACAACTAACACTGGTACCAAGCACAGCCTCAGGAGGCCATTTTTTGTCACAGGTTTCTGAAAGGTTCCTCTTCATTCCCATGGCACATTGCTCTTATGCTTGTCTTGGCATTTTCTGAAGTGGTGTTAGCCCTGCCCTTAGAGTGGTTCATGTCATACTGTACTGCCAATGCCTTGAAAGTTTCTCAGACCTGTCCTTTAAGCAGAAAATATCCTGGTGTGCTGATCTGAAAGTAGTGGCTTTATTTCCCCTCCAATTCCTCTTTGTGAACTATGAGGTACCTTGCACAAACTGCCACACGTGGATGATGGAGCAAAAAGACAATGTGATAATTTCATCAGGATGAGCAAAAAAGGAAAATGCTGCCGAATGAGAGGCGTTGAGGTTCAGACTCTTTGTTGTTTCCCCAGACTGGGACAAAAAAATTATACTTTCTGACACACTCCTCATGAAAGAAAATACTTGTTTCTAAAAGTGGTATCAAAATGGCTAAGTGTAAATGACTTTACACTTACTATTACATAATGTATTGCTGAAAAATGGAAGTTGTTTAGCTGGCACTGGCATGAAATGCCTTGGTTTCTTCAAACCAAAGCATTTCTGCGGTCCCCTGGGACTGTGAGCAGTCACATTCTTGTGAAGCATCTCAGTTCAGAGTCGCTTCAGTATCATTCACAGGTGGAAAACCGCTCTCACAAAATTTTCAGCCTTGGCTAATCATAGATACCTCCTGTTGACTATGGACTCTTTGATTCCAAGGTTTTTTGGGTTTAATACACCTTCACAAATGTCCACTGAAGAGCCTAAATCTATGATTTACTGCTTAGAGTCATTTCATACTACCAAACCATCCTATCACTCTTTTCCCTCAAGATTACAATTTTTTCCCCTTATTAATATTTGAGTCAGTGAGCAGTTTGGAGGTGGGATGCTTCTCATTCAGTCCAAGATTTCCTGGAAAGACCAAAGATAATGGAGTCCAAATGACAGATATTTTAAAATGGTGTGACATAGAGTGGGTGTTCTGACCTTTGGGACAAGCAATATGGCTGCACTGGATCCTCAGAAAAGAATACATTACACTAGATTCAACTCTTTAAATCTTGGATGATTGCTAATCTGTTGAAAATCCAAAACATTCTCAAAAGTCATTTAGACTATGCAGAAATAACTGAGAAAGAAATGAAGGCAATCACAGTGTTTATTTAATCTGACACCTGATGCAAATTTCAATTTTTTATTGAAAGGAGAATGCTGCAGGGACCTTTATCCTGAGGATCTCAACAAATCTCATGTTTCACACAAGGTCTTGAAGACCCAGTATTGAAACAACTCAGGCTGAAAAGTGGCAAAAATAGATGCAAAAATTTGCAATAATTTCAACCCATGACGTGTCACTATTCTGCTGACATGGAGAAAACCAGCTGCTCCAAGAGGAAGTGAAGCCTCTTGCAGTCAGAAGAAGAGGTGGTTGAAAGCAATTCTGGCAAAAGCAGAAATTTTATTTTAGCCACAGCTAGTTCATTTTAGATGGTAGCATTTTGCAGGCCAATCCCAATGCTGTGGAAAAATGTGATCTTGCTTGCAGTGTCTAATAATCCTGTGCTGTGTCCTAATGTGAGTCAGGCACTTCCAGGTTCTCCCAGAAGGTCTGCTCTGAGCTCCCTGTGCAGTGAAGAAAGAGCTGTGCACATGTCAGTGTATTAAAGGTTCTGCATGCTGTGAAACCTGGTTAAGGAAGTTTCTCACAGGCTTCCCATGCTCTTATATTTGGAGCTCCAGCAGCCCTGCAAGGGCACAAAAGTCTGGTGAGAAGCATGCATCTGATTTCAGCTGACAAGTATTGGAGGTTTAAGCCAAATTAACCTCTCTTCAAAGCATAATTTAGCAGATTGCTGTTCGCTCTTATTATTTCAGTGACGCAGAATTGAAGAGCACCAATTCAAAGATCAGGAGCTGCCTAATTATGGACTTTTACTGAAATTTAAATTACTCCCAAGCATTAAAGGAGACTGCTCAGATGCTGTAGTACAGGTCACAAATAATGGAGAACAAATAATAATCTCACGCATTGGTATCATTGGTAGCATGGACACTTTCTCCACACCTGGAAGTAATAATTCAATATAAGAATGACTCTTTGAATCTCAGTGTTGATTGAGAAGAGTTCATCCATACATCAAAATCAACTTTTCCAAAAATGAATTTTTTCACCAAACAACAGCTTGATTGACTAACATGTTTTAAAAGATGATTACTCCTTGACAAAAAGCCTACCCTTCCAAGTACGGAAAAGCACGTTGCATGAATTTACTGATATACGATAATAAATATTTCTAGATACTTCTGTTTTATTCACTTCCACTCTTCAGCACATCTGAGGTGGAAAATGGGCATATCAGCACTGGGCACTGGAAGGCTTCATACAGAAATTAA
This sequence comes from Buceros rhinoceros silvestris, assembly GCF_000710305.1. Lineage (NCBI taxonomy): Eukaryota > Metazoa > Chordata > Aves > Bucerotiformes > Bucerotidae > Buceros > Buceros rhinoceros. Next base: position 64,899 of record NW_010427316.1, on the reverse strand, counting down.
AGTGGCTAAATAGGAAAACTCATCACACTGCAGTTTTATGTGTCTCAAACCAACTTTAAATAGATAAAATTTTACAGTCCAGGATCCATTTATATTTTAAGATGTCTCTTGTATCTGACAACAGGAATGTGTCAGGATCGGGAGTCCAGGACACAGATATTTATCTACCAGAAAACTTCCATTTGGCCTGACAATGAAAGATTAAATTTTATCACAATAAAGTTGATTTTAAAAAAATATCATCTAAGGTCCTTGAGAACTATGATAAGGTTACTTTTTGCCCAGGGAAAATATTACTGCCAGAAACATTGAATTCTAATTAAAAAGAAACACTCATATTTGCATTCCAATGAATTTCTTCCTCAGTATTGTTCGTTTCTCACCCAAGAGGGAGAAACAATAAGGTGTATGTTAGTCAAACCTCAGAAAACCTCAGATTTCAGCTACATCCATTTAATAGTACTTGAGGATCAGAATAAACCCACCAAGACTTAAATTTTGTAGTAATTAAATGCCATTTTTATTTAGTCTAGAGCGATCAATAATACACTGGTTTCAATCGTCGGTGCTTGTTCCCTCAGGATTCTTAGACACCGAAAACTAGCAAAATGCCAAAGCTACTCTTAATAACAGTTCGAACTGAACAAACTATTTACATCAAGGAGCAATCCATATTATTAATCACTGCCAGAGTTTGCAATGAGGACTTTATCCTGGTGTCATTACCAGTGTAAACTGGACTAACTTAACAATCATTTATTTCCAAAACTTGACCAACAGTGAAATGTTCAGATCAGCAGCATTTTGTCAGAGAGGCAGAATGTGATTTAAAAACTGTTAACAGATGTAATGTCTCACTGTATCTTGCACAAACACTATTTTCCCTAACAATGCCATAAACAGGGCACTCTTAGAATTAAAAAATTAGCCTCCCCTCACAGTAAAAAATGCCAAGAGGGGCAGTGAATTATTGTTACAAGCATTTTATTAATGAGGAAACTCAAGCGTGATTTAAATTACTGCACCAATTTACAACTGAAGACACCATCAGATACAGGTTATGCCATCTAGAAGTGTTCCTTTATTTCAGCCTAGTGATCAGGTGAGTGGATTTTTATTACTCATTAACATTATTTATTATTCTTTATCTATCTTTCTCACCTACAGCCCTCCAGAAGTATTCAATTATAGCAAGAGACAGAGAAGAAGTAGCATAGACTGACTTCCTTTGAATTCCAGTCAGTATTATCAGATGGGTCCGGATACAACTCCAGCTTCATACCCACTGCTATGCAAGCAAAGAACACACCTCTTCCGTTGCAGTAACACAAAAGGACATTCACCCGGAGCTCTCCATCAACTGTGGGATGTCAGCCCATCTGGAAAGCTGGCCATCAGAAAGAGGAACAGAGAAGAGAATTGACTCATAGCAGGCGGGTTCATAAACAAAGACCCAAGTATCAGTGTTTCAGAAGGAATAGTGTGAGAGATAATCTCGCTCTCAGGAATTTGTGCAGCCACTACTTACACAGCAGGTAACCCTAGCTGACCTTTCTAGCATTCAAAGGGTAATAGATTTGCTGAGACGAACCACATTTGATCAATTTTTCAGTGCGTCAGACAAAACAAACTCTTGGTCGACACCATCTCTGCTGTCTTTCTTCATCTTACATAGCTGTGGCAGAAGCATATGAACAGAGACCAGTTATAAGCGAATGCTGTGTTGCTTTTGTTCAAATTCCACTACCTCTCTGTTTCATTATATCTGAACAACATCTTGTTCTAAACCTGTCCGACAGGGATGGGAAAAGCAATTAATATTTGAAACTTTGGTGCCATAGTGTAATTGGTGTCCTGCTTTCTCCCTTCATGACCCATGTTATTAAAATCTCTTTAGTACATCAAGATTTACTTCTAGCTTATTAAAATACAAGCAGTTTTAGAAACTGGTAAGATTCCTAATGTTAACAGTGCTGTTATTTCTCAGTTGTTTGCAAACCCCAAGCATGTTAAAGCAAAATAATTATAGTTAACTGCCTTCTAAACCCCATGTTGCCTAGGATATTAGTTTTACCAGATATGGGATAATCCATGTTTCAGTACAACACAATTATCTGAACTCTGGCTTGGAATAAGAAACCAGTACTTTTCTTACAACTCTAAGGATAAACATATTTCCCTCCAAAAGAAAAATGAAATACGTATATATTGCTCAGCCTCTGCTGCATCCCAACACAAGCCCACCATACACCTTCTATATTTTTATTACTACTATTTTTGGCTTTTGGAAAATGCCCAAAACAAGCCTTTTCATCCCTGCCTTGGTAAGGTTTTGAAGTGATGAAAGCTGACTCAGCTGAATTCTGTGTACAGGGAAAATTAACAGGACCACACCACGGAAACTTTTGATCTACTATAAATTCAAGTGCATCCACTGTGCCATATTAATAACTGTTAGTTGATAAGAAGGTAAATAAGAGCTTCCTGATTCTGGAATCTCCTCCAGAAAGCAGTTTCTGTGAGAGATGAGCATATTGAAACAAAGGGATACTCAGTTTCTTAATACTACTGCTGCTGTGCTGTACTTTGCTGAAGAAAAGGGGTTCAAGGAAAAATATATACAAAAAATTGTCAAGGGAATAAGAAACATTGTTCTGTGGCTGATGTAGATCGCACAGAAGCATCTGATCTTAGTTGCTTGTCTCAAGTCATTACATGATCTTGTCCCTTGAAACAGGCGGCTAGGGCACATCCTCTCCTTGGCAGGTGTGGTGTTTGCAGGCACCAGTGGTGAGCTGAAAGCTGGGCAGAATTGTGTGGTATCTGCAGCAGCTTGTGTTGAATGTCACCCTTGAAGTCCAAATTCAACAAAGCAATTTTACACCTTGGGGCAGAATACAGGTGCACCCTGTGACAAGTCACTGGAGTCACAAACACTATGACACCATGTCATTGTCCATACATGAGCACCATTACACCTCATAATAATCATAATGAAAAATCTTTTCATTAGTAGGTCTCAGGAATGCAGCAGCATTAAGTGTATCCTGGCATACAGAGCTAAAGAGCCTGGACTGGGTCTGGTAGAGCCAGGAATAGGGTCTGGAGAGCCGATGTTTCAGGGCTTGCTTTCATGCTGGCCACTCAACCACATCACTTGCTTCACCTGGGAGTTAGCTGTTGGTAGCAGATGACTGCAGAGTTCATGTATGCACTTATGGTTGTCACCTACACCATTTCTTTCTCACTCAGACTTCAAAAACATGCCTGAAAATGAACAGGTGTCAGTGCTTTACTTCCAAGGTGTATGAGTATGACTTTATAACTCCTTATACCTGATTTACAGCTCCCTACCTTAGCTGAGAAAACCTGCATCAAAATTGTCACTTTGAGGGGTCAGTGGTAGGTTCCCAGGTCCTCACCACATCACACTTCCTCTGTTGATACATGGGAACTGGGTCCAGCTGGGTGGAAAGAGACACCTTAGATGAGTCAGCATTGGACTGTAGAAATTGTAAAGCCTACATGGTCCTATCATGCAGCTGCTGAGGGAACTGCAAAATGGGGGCAAGTGGAGGAGTTCCAATGTCAGCCTGGCATAAAAACTGTTTTCCTGATGTACCCTTTTGGTGTACAGGGTTCTGGCTCCCAGAATCCTCTTTCCTGCTGTATGCCTGCCTTTTCAGAATGAGCTTCCCCTGCTTCACTAGTGCACTCCCCAGCCCCTTCCTCCCCTCTGTCTTGCATTTCTTTCACCAAGGCAGATGCAACTTGTTCTTCTCCATGTGAGAACAAACGGCACATCTGAGGAGACAATTGCTTCCTACAGATCTACTCACACAGCTGGGGAAACAGTCCTTTGTAGAACTCATTTTCAGCGCCTAGTGTGCCTATGTCAAAATGTCTCAGCAGATTCTCTTGCCTTCACGTCTCTGCTGAACTAATTACATTGCTGGAGTCTGTTACTCTTGTTCTCAGGGGAAGTCATGGAATGAACTAGATAATTGAAGCCATAGATGTGGCAAATGTCCCATGTCCTATTCACCTGCTCTTCCTGCTGTAGGAAGGATGTGGATTGATCTTGAGAGGAAAGACATCAGATCAGTTGTTTCTTTCTTTTTCCAAAATCAGCTGCTAAGTGAAATAACAAAGTGTGCACAGGAATAATAACAGAGCTTTGTTTTTCCTCCTTGTTAAAAGCCAGCAGCTGCTTAGCATTTCACAGAGCAAGATAAGCAATGTGACATTTGCGGCCATTCGCATGTATTGATTTGTTCTAGTTTATTGTGATCTCAACTGAATTTCTTAATGCTTTGGGACTGGAAAAGAGCCCAAGGAATATCAAAATGATGAAATTGTTAGGAAGACCAAAAAAAAAAAAAAACAACCAAATTGTGTGTTAATAATAATCCTTCTATAAAGTGGCTTTGCTGACTAGAGAATTAGAGCAGGATGATCTTGGCAAGCAGGATGTTGTGTTAGCTGTGCAAAATTTTTCTGTACTCATATATAACCTCTTAATAGTTGGGTGGAGTCTTCTTTCCATGTTTCGTGGAGAGACTTATTTACAGGTTGAAAAGAAGATGAGCTTCTTCAAATTTCACAGCATTTAAACAAAAATCCTTCCATATTCCAAATCAGGTTTTCTGTTTACATAGCAACTACCTCCAACTTTTCTTTGTTTTCCAGAGATTTCTTTTACTTTTCCAGGTTCACTTCATTGTTTCTTTCTTCAGAACAGATCTATCCTCTGCTCAAGGTCTCCTTTATTATATGTTGTTTAGAGAGAGAAATAATTGAAGATGGGGAGAGGAAAGGAGAGAGTTTGATATCATGTCTTTCATAAATTTCCTGAGACTTCTTATACTGTAATTAGCATCTCTTGAACGGATCTTTGCTCATCATATCTTCACATGTGCGAGAGAGGAAAAGATACATGTCTATGGATCTCCAACTAAAACCACTTCCAGAATCAGATCATCAGTGCACTGAATGTCACATAGAAATGCACAGTCCCTAAAACATTTCATTACATAAATGAAAGAATTTCAGTAGACCTAATGGAAAAGGGAAGTTGAGGAAAACCTAAAGAGATCCCATCCCCCCTTGCTTTGCCCTGTTTCTGTGCTCCCTTTTCATCTTGCCAGCCTACTCATGTTGTGGCTCTATTTCATTCAGCCCCCATGCAACAAACGCTTAAATAGTTTGGGTCCAAGGTATATTACACAGAGCAGACTCAAGCCTCCTTTTATCTTTGAATCAGTAACACCAACATTTCTGTGTGTCACATAAACCTTTTTCCCCACATGTGAGTCACTGGAATAAGAGTGGGCTGGGGACCAAAGCCGAAGTGGAAGATTTGCTATAATGTTCACAAACTAAAAAAAAAAACAAACCAACAAAATTAGTGTAACTTCTGAACAGTACACATGCAAGAGATTAAGCAACCACTGACATGATGGAAATGCTTCTACTGTCTGTATTTCACAAATCTCCCACAGCAGATGAAATGGATTCATGCTGGTCACAGATCCATGGGGGAAAGTGTGTCTCCCAGTTCATTTGTGCTAAGCACAGACAGCTGTTTAAAGGGATATAAACTGAAGACATTTCCTGTAATTCTGCCTTCTCAACTTCGAAAGAAGTGGAGAGCTCCAGACCTCACTGGAGCTCTCCTGATGGATTCTAGTTAATGCACTGGCCTAGCCACTTTCTAAGCTCTGTTTGTAAACTCCCTCTTATAAGAGCAGTGGTGCACACCAGACGACATATTTTGAGAGGTTTATTGTTCTACAAGCAAGATTGTATCGTTGTTTATAGTCAGGTTTTGGACTCTTGCTTTACAATACCATCTGAATCGTGCCAGAATAGGGCACTACTGCCTATCATTTCATATTACACCAAGAATGAACCTATTGATATGAAAAAGGCACTATGTGAACTGTTTTTTACTGATGTACCATGTACACAGCCCTCCACAAGGCCAAGGGAGACGGGCCCAGAGGAGATTGTTAACTTTGACCCAGTCTAAATGGTATTTTTTCTTACAGGTATCTATGTCTCCAACAACTTCTGCTGTGATAATAAAGTTAGTTGTGGGCATTATATTATATGGTAGTGAACAGAGGTTCCTCACTGCGGTAGTTGGGTGTGCTCATTGCTTCATCCTCTACTCCAAAGTGCTTCTATCTGATTACAGACAAGATGCAAAAATGCTCCAGTGCTAGGAAAAGACTGACTAAATAAGGAAAAAAAATACATGCACAAACATAAAGTGCTCAGGGAGATGGATTTACTCATATTATATTAAACCCATATTTTGCTGTAATTTTGGAGAGTGTGACATCAACAAAAATGAGATAGTCTCTTTTCCTCGTAAAAATGTTACCAGAAAATTTATTCACTTTCTGTTTTCAACTTCCTTGAAAGAAAAGTTCACCTTTCCTAAAATACGTTTCAGGCATGCATAACATTTCTACCCAAATATCCCTATCATTAATGTTCCAAATATTTGGGATGAGCCACCATTTCCTTCTAAATGATTGTCCTATACACAAAACTTCTTATTTGTTCTTGTGTATTCTGATATCAACATATGGGGAAACCAACACTCAAATACAACTTTTTCGCATTTACTTACCAAGGTGTTTGCTCACCTGGCATGCATTTCCATCATGTTAGATGGTGGGTTTCCTGAGACTTTGACTATTTCATGGTACTCATTTGGCTGTGTACATTACATGCCTACGTCTTGCTGGCATTTCATAAAACCACAGGAACACAAATTGAGATGAAAGTTGTTATTGCCATATACTGGGCTTTGATGTCAGTGGCATGTGTCATATTCCAAACAGGCAGCTTGAGCTCAGATGAGAGCAAATCTCAAGAGAAAGTAATGAATTGCTGATGTGCCTCTACGTAGGGTCAGGCCCATAGAGCAGACATCCATGAGTCCTCTACTGTGAGGACTTTCTCCACCTGTTCTGGGTGAGGACATACACTCTAGCAATGGAGAATGCAGGTCTTTAGGAAATACAGAGACTGTAAATGCTTGGAGGAGGCTGTGTGTTGGGACATAGTTATTTTATCTAGCATTTTGAATGCAGATGTGGCCAACTCTGATGCCTTTGACTTTTTTATTTGATGTCAAGACATACTATGTATCCTAATCTGATAAAGATCTGATAAAGATCTGATAAAGATCTGATTGCCTCTCCCGGCAGTGAATCTGTCTACCTCCCCGAAATCTCACCTGCTCAGAGGACAGGACAAGAAGATTGTTTTCACACAAAGTCTAGAGAATAAATTGGTGTTTCTACTAATTAACGCAAAGTCTTATAATTTTCCCTTTGCTCTTCTATTCACTTTGGTCTCCGTGTACTATTATTCCTGTTACAGTGCAGTTTTCACTTCATGTGATTTTCTAGCACAAGTGGTAAAACTTAGTTTCTGCAACTAAATTTAAGTCCTCAGAGGAATGATTAGCATTTATATATCTACAAAACCAAAGCTTGAGTCCAGTCCATAATGATTCATCTGCTGTTGTAGATAACTCCAAATTAGAAGCAGAAACATTAAACATGGGGAGCAATTAGAGGATGGCTACTGGGGACTAATGATTTTGCTGCTACAAGACAAGGAGACAGTTTTAATGTCATCTTAGTTTCACCTAAAACTTGTTAGGAATAATCTGTGCATTGAAAGTTAGATGAGAGGTCTCTTGAAGATCCTGAATTGCATGTTCCTATGAAAGGTATTTGAGGTGAGCAGAGAAATAACCATTAATAAATCCAGTTCTGAAGAAAGTTTTCAAATCCGAAGGTTAAAACAAAAGAAGTTGTATTTATGAACTTGCGGGTAACCAGAAACATCAATGCTGAAAGAAGTGAACTGCCTTTACTAATCACAAAAGAAGGTTTAAACCAAGATTCTAACAACCATTATTTAAATACCAGTGCCATTTACTAGTTTGATTAAAATTCATATGGGAAGTGATCTCATTGTGAATATCTGCACATTATTCTGTGATTAATGTTTCATGTGGGGGCCCGGAATGACCAGAAATTTAGGCAATCTAATCTCCTTCTCATGGTCTAAAGGCGTAAGTGTTGCAAGGGTAGTTGAGATATTGAGGGGGAAGCAAGCTCCCAGTGCTTTTAACAGAGCACCTCTCTGTGGTCTGTACCAAAAGGCATGTTACTGTCACCCCTCAGATAGATGGAGGGAGCTCATACAGCATAAAAAGCTTGGGATTGAATCATTATTTCCTGTAACTTTTCATATAAACAAGATTTACTCAGAGTGGTCAGATCAGTGAAGACACAGTGTCAGTGTGCAATATCTGCCTAAGAAGTAAGGCAATATTAGGGAGGTACTACAGGTAGGATATATGTCACAGGTATTACAGGATCTCAAGTGCGTTGGCAGCACCAATGCCTGAATGTTCATTGCAAAAAGTGCGGCAATGGAAAAAGTTCAGGGGAATTCCAAGGAAATTACTTAACTGAGAATAAGAAGTGAAGAAACAGGAAGGACTAAAAGGATTTTCAAGAAACGAGTTCTGTAAGAAAACATAGGAAATTTGGGCTCAGTGACAGAACATGCTGGTCACCTCACTGATGTGTTGCGTTTCTATTATTTTCTCTTCATGTGGTAGCTAAAGTAAAGAAAATCACTGCACATTGTATTAGAAGGAAAATGCTATTTTAAGGCCAGTTTGAGCCCTTAATCCATGCAGTATAATTTTTTGTTCCAAAGCAGAATGAAAAAAACAACAGAAGAAACTTTGAAATCCTTGATGAAATCGAGTTATTCTCTAACGAGTCTTTCTACCTGTAATCCCTGTTCCAGGAACAGGCAAAATGCTATGAATGCAAGAACAGATTCAACAAGGTGATCAGAGAGCCAGGAGCACATAATGAATAGCTCATCCAAGCCAAGTGAAAAACAAGGGAGAGTTTTAATGAAAAGTCACCTCCATGTGCTCCTTTCCTCTTTCCTTTGATGTCTGGATGATGTGTTGTCGTATTAGAGATGCAGGCCAAGACAGGCTCTTTTTCACAGCTTTCAGAAGAATGCATCCAGACCCCACTTCAACTTTCCCTTTCCTATAGTAAAAAGCATAACAATTGAAGTAGCCTGGTGCATCTGGGACTGTACCATGTCACAGACTATTGCATGGAATGGATAATTAGGAGAAACTTGGTAAACAGACCCGGAAGAAACACAGAGCCACTGTCTGAGCATGCAGGGATGAAGTTAGGAAAGCCAAAACACATCTGGATTTGAAACAGGTGAGGGAAGTGAAGGGTAACATGAAAGGCTTCTGCAGGTACTTCAGCAGCAAAAGAAAGTCTAGGGAAAATGTGGGCCTGCTGCTGGATGGGGCAGGGGACCTGGAGAAAAGGAACACAGAAATGACTGAGGTGCTCAAGACATGTTTCATCTTGGTCTTTATTGGTAAAACCTGCATTCAGCAATCCCAGGTCCCCAAGACCAGTGGGAAAATCCAGAGGAAAACGGAGCAGAGTCAGGTTAGGGAACTCTTACACAAACTGGACATATAGAAGTCCATGGTGTCTGGTGGCATGCACTCACAACTGCTGAATGAAATGACCAAAGTAATTGATCCACAGTGCTATCACGAGCTCCAAAAAGTCCTTAAACATCAGTGGAGACTCTGTGCAGCACCATAGAGAGCCCCAAGCACCTAGTAGTGAGCTGTCTCCCATGGCAGGTGGAAGATGGACCACTTGCGAGCGCGTTCCTTCCATGCCTGCATCATACATTATATTAAGGTGAGTGGGAGGAGGCGCACAGGCAGGGGCAAGAGTGATGGGGAAGGTGGGGGGAAGGAGCAGAGAGACCAGCTCTGGGCAAAGCTTCAAACATTGGGAGGAAGGAAGCTGTGTATGTATAGGGGAGTTAAAGTGTAAGAAATAATGAGTCACACAATTTGTAACACGCTAGCTGGTTATTCACAGACTTTCATTGTGCTCAGCCATCAGAGGTAACCACATTTCTCTGCAACTGTTTTCAGTGACTCATTAATAAAGTAACATTTAAATTAACAATGAGATAAAGGCAACAAAGAGACAAAGGCAAGTAAAGCAAACGTGAAACACAAAAGTTAGAATTTTGGCAAGGATAAGCATGGCCAGTTAACACGATGCATGATGAGTAGGGAAAACTACAGGAGAGTTTTGTTCAGGAAGCTAGAGAGCACACCACTGTCCTGCTGTCTCTCACCATCCTCCAACACCCTCTTGCCATTCCAGTGCTGATACTGCCATGCATGTCGTGCAGATGGAGAAGAAGCACCATGATGGCAGGGACTGCCGGATATCCGCATTCGTGGTTGCCTGGGGATGAGGAGGATGCCGGGATGGTGGGACACCATGCCCTTTAGTCCCTCAATTTAAAAACCAACAGTCCACCACAAAAAAAAAAAAAAAAAAAAGGCAAAAAACCCCAACCTAAACAAAACAAAACAAAAAAACACAGAGAATGGCAGGAACCACAAAAAAAAAAAAAAAAAAAAAAAGGCAAAAAACCCCAAGCCTAAACAAAACAAAACAAAAAAACACAGAGCATGGCAGGAATGAGCTCACAGATTGTCCCTCCTCTGCCTCCCAAGAAAGGCATGTATAGAGTTGTCAATGTTCAGAGTTGGGCACGTAGAATTGTATGGCTGTGGAGAGTTTGCCACAAAGAGTTGTTCATGCAGAGTTAGCTGCACAGGGTTGACTGTGGAGTGTTGGCTGTGGAGAGCTGGCTCTGAAGAGTTGTCCCATTTCAATGACTGGAAGAGGTTCCTACGTGTTGAGAGAAAAAAAAAGTCAATCTTGTCTTCAGGAAGGACAGGAATGAAGATCTGGGGAAATACAGTCCAGTTAGCTTCACCTCAATCACTGTGAAAGTGATGAAGCAAATAATCTTGGAAACTCTTTCTAGACATATGAAGGACAAGAAGGTAATTGTGATTAGTCAGCATGGACTTACGAAGGGGAAATCTTGCCTGACAACCTGACGGTCTTCTGCAATGAGATCTGTCTTGGTGAATAAGGGAAGAGCACTGGATGTACCTTGACTGTAGTAAGGCTTTTAGCACTTTTTCCTGTTAAATCTTCATAGAGAAACTGAGAAAGGACAGGCAGAGTAAGCGGACCATGAAGTGGACTGAAAACTGGCTGAACTGCCAGGTTCAAAGGGTTTGCCTTGGCATCACAAAATGTAATTGAGGGCAAGTTACTAGTGGCAGACCCCAGTGGTCAATACTTGAGTTAATATTATTTAACATCTTCATTAATGACCCCGACAATTGGGCAGAGTGCACCTCAGCAAGTTTGCAGATGGTATGAAACTGGGAGAAGTGGTTGATACACCACATTGTTGTGCTGCCATTCAGCAGGTGTCAAAAGACTGGTGAAATGAACAGAGGGCAACCTCATTAAATTCAATGAGAGAAATGCCAAGTCTGGCACCTGAAGAGAAAAACCCCTGTGGACCAACACATACTGGGGGACAACCATCTGGAAAGCAGTTGGCAAAAAAAGATTTGAGAATCCTGGTGATTAACAAGCTCATCGTGAGCTAGCAATGAGCCTTTGTGTCAAAGACAGCCAATAGCATCCTCAGTTGCGTTAGAGTGTTGCCAGAAGATCGAGAGAGGTCATATTTCCCCTCTACTGAGAACTGATAAGACACACCCAGAGAGCTGTGTCCAGTCCAATACAAGAGACATGTGGGCACACTGGAGTGTGTCCAGTAAAAGATGTTGAAGATGACTGGAATTGGAACATCTGACATACAAGAGGCTGAGAGAGCTGGGACTGTTCAGCTGGGGGAAGAGAAGACTCAGGGAAGTTACTAATCTGTATAAGCGCTTGAAAGAAGGGAGTAAAGAACACAGAGCCAGCGTCTTATCACTGGAATCTGGTGCAAGCATGAGAGTAAGTGGGCACAAACTGAAAACAAGAAACTGCAATTAAATATAAGAAAAAACTTTTTACTCTAAGGCTGATCAAGCACTGGAAGAGATTGCCCAAAGAGGCTGTGGAGTCTTTATACTCAAAGGTATTAAAACCTGAATGGACATAGTCCTGTACTGACTTTTGCTTGAGCAGAGAGGTTGGACTAGATGACCACCAGAGCCATCATTGGCCATTCTATGACCCTATAAAATGAACTGAAAGCTGTACAAACGACCCTTGACTGTTTATAGATTCTGCTTCCCATTAAAATTGCTTAGCACTCTTACATCTTCCACTGTTAGAAGAAAAAGATTAAAAGATTCTTTCTTGAACTGGATGCAAGTCATGTTGATCCCAGAGGGTGTGGAAGGTGTTCATCAGGAACATTAGGGGAATTATCAATATTCAGTTGGTGGCCGAGAACAAAATTTCTTCATTTAGTCTTTTTGCTGTCTATTGTAATCCTTCAAATTCAATGCCCTAGACTTTTTCAAAGAACAGAAGATTTTATTTTACCTAAATAGAATGTGGTTTTTATATATATATTTCAGGACCTATAATCTGGTGGCCTACATAACAGAAGGACTTTGATTCTGTTATTAGGGCAGGCTGTTCATGAGAGAGCAAAGTATATTATCTTAATTTTAAAAGGTGTGTCAATTGGGTGTTTTGGAACGGTGGAGCACTCTCAGAGGAGATGGTTAGGACTATGACCCCTACTTTAGAGGCATAAAGCAGTTTCACTTTAGAAGAATTACACCTTATGAATGCTTTAAATGTTATAATTTCAAAGATTGAATGAAGTCTAGATACATTACCTATAACCTGTCTGTAGTTTCTAAAAGTGCTTTCTTGGAAAAAGAAGCCTTGCCGCAGGTGATGAAGTTATACCAAGATAACACCGATACAAGAAAATACAGAAGATCTTGCATTAAATAGTTTCCCAGCTGTCTAGTCTTTTTCAACAGAAATCAAAGGATTTCTGTTAAGGCAGTCGGTAAATACCAGCGTAATTCCAGACCTTTAAAAACTGAGAAGGCACACCTGGCAACAAAACTCTCTAAATTTAAAAGAGGATTAAAGTAACGATTTGTTATTTTAAAATCTGCCTACTCCCACTTCAGTAATGCAGTTTCAGTGCCAAAAGAGATGGATTAAAAAATTAGATGTCTTAAAAAAATAGAAGTGATTTAATAACTATACATAGATGTAATAATGCACACATATTACTTTAATTCACCCAGAGACCCCAATTCCCACATTGGGTATTGTTATAATAATCAACACATAATTAACGTAGCAATCTCCTTCTTTCTCTTTTTGCTGATTAGTTCTACCTAATCACATTCAGGGTGCAGAATCTTTCTCTAGACAAATCCAATCATTTTTGTGTATTTCTTCATGTTGGAGCTGATTGGCTTCCAGTGAGCCTAGCTGCAGTTTTCCACTGCTATATTATCTCAGAGAAACAGCAGAACAAGTCCAGTTGAAAATAACTGGCAACATAAAAGACAGGAGTTTCAGTTTTTATACTGTTCATCTTCTTCTGTAGTGAAGTTCTGGAGGTGAGTGGTCTGTGCAGAGAATATTTTCAGGATGGTCCAGTGAATAAAAGAAACACATCATTACACAAACCCTTTTTCTTCATGAGAAATTAAAGGTATTCTCTCATAATGCAAATCTCTAGAGGAAAATAACTAGAATCCCTCTTCAGTTCTCATTTAACAGATCACTAAGACAAAGCCAGAGAGGTTTCAGAGGTTAAAAAGGTTTGCAAAATATTCAGTTAAAAGCAGGAGAAGAAATACGGTGAATCACGATCACTGGGAGAAGTTTGCAGGAAATAACAAATTTTAATCCAAATCCAAACTTTCTCTGGCTTGGCGGTACTGACTTGCCATTATGGAACCAGCTTGGAGACAACATCTTCCCCTGAAGTCTGTTTTTGGAGAGGAAGGATGCTCTCCCAGGTGAGATTCCTATGCACAAGGCCACCAGGAAGCAGGAAAGGACTGGCGAGATGCTTGCATTGACGGTTTCTTAGAAATGAAAATGGAGATCCTGACTACATGAGTGTCCCAACCCTCAGCTGGGTGGGGAACCGACACAAACAGCCAGGAGGGAGAACTCTGGAAAACAGTATAGAAAGAGCTTTGCTTTTAGAGGTGGGGGGCGGGGTGGAGGGGGGGCGCGGGGGAGAAGGGTAGGGACAAGGGTTGAGGCTGTGTCAAGTATCACAGCTCCTAGTCCCGCCAGGATCTATGCTGCATGTTCAAACTCTTACAAAAATGAAAACATAAAACAGGGTAAGCCACCACTTTTTCTTCTCGATGCTGTGCTACCAGCTTGGTGACATAAGTAGTTTCCTCCTTCCAAATATGTTCCAGATTTAGTTCATCTCATTCTTGTGTGCAAATATTCCCATAACAACAGATCAGCACATCTGACTCTTAAAAACAATCCTCTTGGAAAGGTATTTTTCCCTCATGCTTCTGAGATCACCACTAACACTCCATCATAATCACAGCATCTTGGGGGTGGCTCTGTTGTCTGCTCTGTGTTTTCTTCCTGCCACTGCAGAGCGGGAGGATGTGACCATCTCTGTGGCTTTGGGATTATGCGCTTCGATTTATGGCTGCCCTGAGGCTGTTTAGCATAGCAGGGTCATCCAGGCCTGCCACAGCAGCGGCAGATGCAATCTGTTTTCCAAATGAAATAATGTACAATAGACCTGAAAATGTCTCATACACGGCAGAGGTTCTGGATTGAAGTTTTCATGAAGGTAAAAATACTGTCTTTCCCTCAAGGACCTGTACCACTAGACACTGTATGCTCAGGGACACGTAACTATGGATACTTCCTGAGCAGAGGTCCCCAGCTTTCTTGACATTAAACACTACAGACACAGCCTGCCATCCTAGTTTGTCCCCCAGCAGGGAGGTGCCTGTAGCACTCCAAGCCCTCCAGCTCTCTCTGGAGGGCATTCTCCAGCATTCTCCACCACTGAAGTCAATAAAATTGCAGGCTTTCATCACCTCCAGGGAGACAGTCGCATACAGCAGTCAGTTGAGAATGTGGCTCAGCACCTCCGATCCTCTGGGAAGTGAACTAGCAGCATGTGTTAACCATATTTCTGCAAACAGAGAGACAGCTGCGATTTGCAAATGGTACAAAGGAGTTTTACAAGTAGCTGCATTTTATACATATCTAGCTCGAGTTTACTGGCATCTGTCTACTACACCCTGGACCCTAGAGTCAAAAGACTTCCATGTGAATTTTTAAAAAATCTAACGCTTTCTAAACACAATAATAGCAAATAATAAAATCCCCACACCACTGCACTTATTTGCAGAGGCTACCCCCTCCCCCCCCGCCAGATTAAATTGTTTTGCAAGATGTAAAGCCATCGGTGCACTTGAAGAAGTGGATTCTGTAACTATCACTCATTGACCACCACCTAACAGATGGAAATCAGTTGGAAAGGGTTTAGCATGAATGTAAATGAGGAGAGAGGGATATGTGGGAGTGAGATTGTATGGCATATTTGTTTTGTTTTAACTTCTTTCTAGATATATTTCAGTTCACATAAATATTTGAAGGTTGAATCAGGCAGGATTGGCAGAACAATAGCACTAGGAATGCCTCTGCAGAAACTGTGGTGTATTCTAAATTAGCCTTCAAGTAGAGGAAGGGCAAACTAAGCTTTCTCAATGCATACATTTGAGCACTACCCAATGTTTAATTATTTACAGACCAGAGTGATTGACTTCCCTGCCAGTTTCTTCTCTTTTTCTTGGTCTCCCCTCCCTCTCTGTGATTTGATTAGAAAGTGAACTGCATATTTTCAGATGATTGACACTATCTAAAGTTCCCTGCAGAAAGATGCTTGCCAAACGACAGAGCCAGTGAGTGCACATGGGATGTCACGTTATGAGTGGCCTCTCACTGACCTCTGGATTTGGCTGCAGAGTTAAAGCTGCCTTTTGATGCTCAGAGCATACTTGCCTCACCTGGCAGGTGTGCAGGGAAGGGCAGGAAGACCCACCCTGAGCTTGGCCTGCTTCCTGCTGGAGCAGGTGGGAGGGTCTCCCAAGCAGTGCCTGGTAAAAGCGGAGACCACGGAGCCCCCCTGACAATGCAAAGGCTTTTGCTGTGCTTACAAGACCTAATTTTCTGAGTGGGAGGTTTTTGAGGAAGGGCACTTGGAGGCAGCTGGAGGTAGAGCGAGATTCTTACAGCAGAGCGCTGCAAGGGTGAGACCTGTAATAAGAGAGTCTTGCAAAAGCAAAATAACTGTTTTTATCTTGTTTTCTGTTATGTAACTCTGGACCAGCTCTGCAGAAATCAGTAGATACATTCTGGATTTAGACAAGAGTAAAAGAGATAACAATCTGACCTCAGTGCTTAAAAAGCTTTTCTGAGAGTTGCTCAGGTCAAATTTCCTCCACCTCTATACAGCGAGGATAAAACAGATTTTCAGATACATCCTGTTGAATATGAAACACATTTTTATTTAAAGCGTCCTTTAAATTAGTGTGTTCATTAAATAAAAGAAAGGCAAAACGTAAGAGCCCACTGCTGAGTAAAGCAGGAAAGGGTTTCACAATGAGATTTGATTGTTTACATTCAATGAAAGGAAAAGTCTGATTTGGACACCTCAGATTTAATCTTGGTGCAGATTAAAATGGTGCTATTGTGTTCTGCTGGTCTGTTTGGAAAGGTGAACCAAGGCTTTCCTAGGACTGTACCGTTGCACTATATACACGAGTTTTACATGCAATCATATCAGACTGTCACACAAAATCGCAAAGCTGAGGTTCTGTGCCATAAGCCATGTTTACATTGTCTTTCACGTTTTGCATTTCTATGTGCTGTTGTAAATCACCTGTGATCTCCTGGAGGGTTCGTCTGGTCATTTCCTGATGTTTCCTCTTTCTCCCGCGTGGCTGCAAAAGTCAGTTGTACTGTACAATGGATGTGGTTTTATTTAGGGGGGAATCTGCAACAGAGTATTGCTAGCACACTTACCATCTCTCCTCTGCAGCGCAATTAGGCAATGATCGCAAACTTTAGCAGAAACAGACTTCATAGTGAGAGTGGTGGTGCCTCACCCTTAAGGGCGACCATAAACACATTCTGACTTAGTGCAATAGATTTTTACTCAAAAAGAAGGACGCAGGATTTGATTCCCAAGGAAACAGAATTATGCTCAGTTAGTGCTTTTCCATTACAATTCCATGCATATGTATTAGATGAGGCAAGGCCTGAGAGGGAGAGAACTGCATCCTTTAGCAATCCAGCAAAGCTAGGAGACACTTGGGAAAGAGGCAGCTTGTTAACACGTATGTGCTGGATAGCAGATCTGTGTTTCTGATCAACTGTCTACACTGTGAATTTTGTTAGGGGAAGGACATTAACCTGTGATGGTAGGTTATGATTCCTTGCATGGATAGAACAAATTCCTGGCTTTCTGAAATTAAAGCAACGAGCTAGGGATTCTGAAGTTGTACCCTGGCTCTTGCCACATGGAGCTTGAATTGTAGGACTTTTTAAATTCAGTTTCTCTCTTTACGCCTTGAGGGTCTCAGCTTCCAGGTCCTTGGGAGGATTGAAATACTGCTAAAATGCTTTGAAAAGGAAAACAAAGTTATTGGCAAAGCAGGTAGCAAATAAAACAGCGTAGCACCACCTCTGTGCTTCATGGGAGACTAAAGGCTAAAGGCTGCAAGGCAGTCAAGATGCTGTAGCAGAGGGAACAATGCCTGTTGGTACAGACAGACAAACAAAATCTTAAAAATTGTTGTCCTTGGACACCTGTGAACAGCCAGTGCTCCAATGACCGGAAACTGTTCTTCAACAGATTATGGAAAGGTGGATGTATACACCCAAGGACTGGATTTTCACAGGCAAAGTGTGTAACCTATCTGTGTCTGTGTTCTCCTGGCTGGCTCTGACGCCAGGCAAGTGAACCCTCTATGTTCCTACCAGCCAAAGTTCAGTTTCATTTGTAGCAGTGAGGGAACATCTTCTTTGATCATCTTCTGGGGTTTAAGGCTTTTGGTGTCTAGAATTCTTTTTTTTTTTTTTATCATGAAGCACAGAAACTGCTAATTCTTTCAGTGGTGTTAGAGATCAGACCATAACATGCAGGGGCAACCTTGCTTCGGAGAAGACTAGAGTTGTCCTTGAAGTTTGTGACATGATGCTCATTACTGACTGACCGATCTTCTCTCCACAGTGACAAAGAAAAAAGAGGAGAAAGCTATCGCCTTTTTACTGACATTCCAGGTCTTTTTTCCTTAAAATGACCTTTAAAAGAAGCAACAAGGAGATAAAAAGTGCTATTCAATTTGAGCAGATTTATGCTGGTGGAAATACATTTATGCATTCAACAGCTGAGAAAGCAGCAAGTGGTGGGGTTATGGTGAATGCCCAACCCAAAGTGGGCCTGAGGTAATATCTGAGAAAAACACACCAGTCTGAACTAATATTAGCTATATGTGGGAAGTCTACACCTGTGACCAAAGGGGAATGTAATATAAGGAACTGAAGATTGCAGTTCAGGTCAGCATTCATCTAGTTCCCTGACAGCATTTGCTGTGGACGGTGCATATGACAGGTCTGCACAATGCTCATGGATTCCCTTGCATTTTGCATTCCATCAGGAGAGGTCAAATCAAGCAAGACCTCACAAGGACAACAGAAGCACCAAATGCCTGGGCTTGATTGCATCCTGCAGAAAGGCAGATGCAGTGCCAAGAGGAGTTCTCCTGAGTGCCTGCCAGCAGCTTGGGTCAACAATAAAACCACTGAAGAGGAGAGGGAGGAACCCCACAGCTGCTGGGCTGACTCAGTCCATAATGAGCATTCCCTGCACTTTTTATAAGCTTGTCTGATCTTCAGCCCAGCTTCGAGAAGTTCCTCACATATGTTTCATCCCAACTATGTGTTTCTTCTGTGTTTTGGTTCTCTTTTCATGTGTGCTGTGAGTATATAAACACACTTCTTGGGCAGTTTTGCATCAAGTGAAACCTGAGAGAAAACATATATTAAGCTTAATTATTTGTCAAAAGGCTTTTAGCCAGACTCCCTTTGACACCCACTACGTGTTGAGTAGGAGGGAGGCTCCTTTTTAGTAGCTGAAATTGGCAGCTGATGCTCCACGTGGCCTACGATGAAGCAGCAAAAATGTGACCTCAGTTAGAAGGGAGACAGAATTTCTTTTAGTTAGTCCTAGATGGACAAATTTTAATTCCATTTGCTAACAAGGACTGATTTCTACAATATCTCCATGACATCTGTGAATCCCTATCTGCCCCTGACATTGCCAGCTGTGTTGATGTGGGAAGTTCCCCAGCTACTTTCCTCCTTGTGTTGTGCTTTGAACAATCCCAGGTTGTGGACAATGGGCATGCAGAAATAAAAAACACAGCAAATTTTCCCTTTCACACAGGTTTAATTATTTTTCATACTCTCTCCCTTAGGATCGCCGCTTGTGGGACTTAATGAAGAAAAACTTTAAACGTATATTTAGTTTTAGTCACAGACTAGAGGTACATTGACTTCTGTAGGACATAGCACGCACAGAGATACATCTGGTGCAGACAACCGCCCAAGGCAGAATAGAGAAGTAGGTGGATTGTGGGTTATCAGTCATGTCAAATCCTACTGCCTTTTACTGAAATAATGCCTCAGTGTTTGGTATTTTTTACCTTGCCTTGCTTTTTTATTCTCTTCTAAAGGGCACAGTAGAGATACATTTGACTTACATGCTTTGTTATATCTAAGTGTTTTCTGCTGCTAGCCATATTCCTTCCTTCCTATTGAGAGATAACACCCACTTCCTCGATCTTCCTT
>NW_010427316.1:34123-44970 GCF_000710305.1 Buceros rhinoceros silvestris | reverse complement strand
CATCTGCAAACCCCCACAGATGTTTGCGCTGAAAACCCACCGGCAGCAGGATGCCTGTAGCTACACTGAGAATCATAAACTAAAATAACCTAGAAAGTCCAACACACATGGAGAGTGCTGCAGAAGCAGGGAAATAATCCTCTGTAGAGATGTGAATGCTTTCATTATGATGAAACAGATTCTGAGGCTAGAAGCACTATCGAAGCACTATCGTGCTTTTGAGCACTCAAAGAAAAACATTTGTCAGTCACAGTGACTTAATTAAAACCCAAACAGCAAATAAAAATTGTCCAAATTGCTCAAGGGTACACCTAAAGTCTCAGAAAAGCCAGCCAGATCCCTGCCTTTCAGTATATCCAAAATTCAAGGTCTCCCTGAAAGAGTCAAAACACAAATATAGACACCTAACAGAAGGCAAGAAAAACGGTACAGCAGTTATTGAGCCATTGTAGTCGTGGAGAATTATTATTTGACATGGGTCTGAACCAGAAGTCCTTGTCAATCCCCCACCCTTCCTTTCGCACTTGACAGCCTCCAACCCCTTCCTTCCCAGTGCTGCATTGGGTTGAGGATGGAGTGGCTCTTCCTTCCTGGATTGGGCTTGGAGTGACCGAGATAGCAGCGGTCTCAGGAGAGCGGGACAGCCCATCATCTTTTCATTTGTTGAAGCTGAACTCTCACAAGGATTTTGCTGAGATTTTGGTACCATCAAAACTGAATCTAAGTGTTTAAATTATTTTGAGTCCAGAGTCCTGGGCCAGACATAGGATGCTAACATCATCTACAGACAATGATCAACTGGAAATGAAAAATGGCTCAAACAGCTCCCTTGCAATGTATATCACAGGAATGCTGCAAATATGAACTCTGTTCTTTAGACTGCTTAATCAAACATCCTAAAGGGGGCATTTCACTCTGAAGATAAACACAAGACAGCACAGGGCCTCTGAAGAGTTCAGACATAGCTGCATGTAATGAAAAGCAGTCACAGAAAACAAAGCTGTGTTATCGGCTTTCTTCAAAATTCTGTATTTTTGTACTTCATTTCTCAACTTTTTACCTAATTTGTAAAACAGGGATAATGTTTATCTCTACATTATAATTATGATTTTTATAACTGAAATCCTTTGAGTTTCTTGGCAAGAAGATAGGATAACATTAAAAAATGCTTTGCATATCTCAACTCTGACAGGCTACCCAGGCAAATGGCAAAATAAGGAACTTGACAGTGAGTGAGGGTGTAGATATTTGTGCACAACTCCAGTTAATATGCAACTTAGAAAACTAACTATAGGAATGCAAAGATCTCTTCTTTTGATGAGTCATGTCTGAGTATTTTTACCTGGAGTATGATTGCTGTCACAAAACCCACATGTAATGAAACTTCAGTACTGCCAAGTACCACCTCAATAAGATGCATTCAAAGCAGGCACACAAAGAAATCAGATATGTTCATTTTGTGTATAATTTAATCTGATTCTCAGTGTTTTATGAAACAAAACATTTCTGTTAAAAGAAAAGCAAGACAGTGTTATTGTGTATTACTCCTACAACTTACATTACAGTAGGATCTGCTTACTTTTTTAAAAAGTGTGAAACTATACAAAAGCATAGGATTTATTTATCTCTATGATGCCACAGCTGTACTTAGGGTTCTAGAAGTTTAAGTAGTGAGGTATCGTAATCATCTGTAGTATCATGGCAGTCAGCTGGGCTAGTACACTCTACCAAAAAATATGAAACTATACCGTAATTTCACTGTGGACATATCTGCTTTGAAATCAGTTTTCCCTGCTCTGGAAAAAAATCTATTTTAAATTCAAGGGAAGGAGCATTTTATCTTCAATTTTTCAAGTGAGAACAGGACAATTTGGCTCCTAATCCAGAGCTCGTTGACTCAATGGCAACACTTCTCAGTCAGTTGTTGAAGGTCATCTGAGGAACTTTCCACAGCAGTCATCAAAAACCTATCCTCACTGCAGGGAAAGGAGCTTGGAAGGAAAGAGGTAGAAAGACACTCTTGACATGCTACGTCTTCTGCAAAGTACAGAACATCTTATGCTCATGAAAGCTAGGAGCAAGTTTTACATTTCACTGAAGCTGTAAAAAGCTGTCAGGGTTCAAGTCAAGGCTTGTATGTAAAACCCCTCTTTTCTCTTAATGGTGTAGCCTCTCCCATTATCAGAAGAACAAACAGATTGTGATGTTTGAGGCAGGATCCACACAAAAGATTTTTAGATTTAACGGCTTCTCTTCTGGTCATGTCTGATCATGTGTTTCAAGTACATACATTGCAATATAACACCTCAGGCAGACACACGCAGAAAACATAATTTAGCCTTTCCCACGCAGAAGAACCCTGGGCCAAGAAAATGCAGGAAAGTTTGTTGTTTGTATTTTTCTTCTTTTGCTTTCCCTCCAAGAATAGATCTTTTATTTTCAGAATAATTGATCCTGTTTTCTACATCACCAAAACTGTGTGGTAGGATGTTAACAAATCACACAGCCTGATTCAACCTGAATCCAATGTTCCAGGAAATAATTACTGTGAATTGAGAAAAGTGAAAAAACCCTGATTTTATCACCAGGCAGCTGAGACTTGATTGTCCTCTTCTGAAAAATCATTAATCTCAACACATTTTAGAGATTTCTTTTTTGCTTGCATACAGTAATTAAATAGTCACGTGCTAGATTAGCCAATATCTAAAAATAAGCTATTATTAAAACAGCTGGAAACTTTCCATTGCACTCCGAGTGCATGGCCTTCTGTTATTGTGTGATCAGCCTTGCAAGCCTAAGTGACGTATCACAATTTGTTCAAAGAGTATGTATAACTTTTACTAAGATAATAGAAATAAATTTCACAACACCTAGGAGGGATCAGATCAAAAGTAGCATTGAGAAATTACACTTCAGAATGACAAGAAAATTATTTTTAAAATAACCTTCATATCAAGACTTGGGGAATTAAAATGTGTAACTCTTGTCTGGTAGAATTCTTATTTCTCCCACACCTACATCTCCCACACCTACATCTCCCACATCTACCTCTCAGTTTTAAAGATTGAGAGATACTGTAAAAAAACAGCACTGCAATAAGAACAAGTGTAATAAATCAGCAACTCAACGAAAAACAGGTCATCAAAACTAGCTGGTGTTCATCCAAGAATACTAAAGGAGTGTAGGAATTATGTGATTTGGCTGGTAAAACAAAAAAATAAAAGTAATTGTAATTATAATCCATAGATGTGAAGATCATAAAACCCAGAGACCTCTGTGATCAGTTAGTCTGATCCTTGAAAAGCACTAAAGATTTTTGAGAAGTATTTGCTACGTCACATTCATATCATTTGAGTGAGACATAGCGCATCTATTCAGAATGCAGTAGTCAAATATATTTTATATAAGGTAATAGCAATTACACTTAAGAACTACAAATATTAAAATGACACTAGAGAAATTGCTGCTATTCTGGTCCCTCTGTCACAATAAAGGAAAGTTATCAAAATACCATAATAAAGCAAAAGTGACACTGGGAATAATGAAAAACTTAGGTCAAGGGAAGAGATATAGATGTCAAACAAGGTTTTTGTTTACACAGTGAAAGTTGCCTCCACACAATATCCCAGAAGTCAAAAGCTTAAAGGATTCGAAAGCTTTAAAGGCTCTCCTCTGGGTAGTAAGAATACCCTCAATTCCATTATAGCTCATAAAACTTACTAGGTAAATACGTTAGCAGTGTAAGCATTTATACTGAGTCAAAGGGGAATGAGGAAACACTTGGAATGGCCACATACCTGTGGCAGATTGTTGGAGAATTTTCTTCTGTTGGGTTTCTTGTACTTCTTCTGATTTCTCTGCTATTGATCTCTATAGATCTGGATCAAAGGCATAGGTATGGTCCAAGGCAATAATTGCTATGTTCCCAACTGAGAAATAAGTCGCAGACAAATTTCAAATTGAGGATCTAAAAGTGAAAGAAGATGTAGAAATTCATAAATACAAAATACATATGATGCATATGAACAGCTTTGTGAATTTAACCTCTGCAGTCACGAGGCAACCATGATACTCTTTGGGTTTTGTGTCCTGAGCTGAAACCTCTCTGAAATTCACATAATCTCAGATAACTCTTTCTTCATTATGCCTTATTTGGTTGTGTTGCTTTTTGCATCTTGGTATAGAGTCATTGAACAATCAGTTATTTACTTTTCGATAAAAGTAGAGGGGTTAGTTTGGATCTAAACTTTGCTTTGGAAACTAGCATTCCTTCACAGCACAAAACCCCAGAACTGACTGTAGCAGTCAATTTCAGCTGGAAGCCTGTCTATAGTAAGGGATTTACTGATTGCTTGAAGGTGTGAGAAAAGGGATAGGAAAGGTAAAATCAACTAACTGACAGCACTTGCCTACACAACATTTGTAATGAGGTTCAGGCCTCCATCAAAAAAATCTTGAGGTTCCCACCCCAAGGAATGCAATAACCACTGCTCTAGAAACAGTAGGGTGGTAAAACTAAAACAAAATAAAACTAATTTCACTGTAATAAAAAGTAAAAAATTAAACATTTAGAGGTGGAAATATGTTTTAATGCAATTTACGCTTTTTCAGAAACTGCTCACTTGAGGTAATTTCACTTTTAGTAATCAGTGCCCACATACTCAAAGTCAGTGTGTTGATGTTTATGGACCTTTATCAGCCTCAGTGATTCTAATTGTCTTAATTACACTGGAGAAAAGTGAACTAATAAGAGCTAAACCATTGTATTCTACTGCGGCAAAGCGGAATTCAAAAGGTTGGTCTTTCATCAGTTATTTTAAGATAGATCTGTTTTCATCCCCTCTTTGTGCTAGTGAGGAAAGAGGTGGGAAGGAGAGGCTGCTCATTTGCATCTTACCAAGCCCAGTGACAAGACTTTGGCTGACCCAAAGCCACAAGGCCAGTGTCAGGCAGAACCAAGCTGCCTCTGACTTAAGTCCAGTCCAAACTGTTGTCATACCTGTGGAGTTTCACATGATGTTAAGGCAAGATGAATACCAATGCCCATGTATCTGGGCTGCAAACTTCAAAGACAAGAGAGAGCAATTTTTTGTCATTAATCGAGAAGAACGTCAAGATGACACAGGCTCACTGTGAGCAGCCAGCATTATGGCTTAAAACACAACATATTCTCTGCACAGTTTCTGTGCCTTAAGCAGAATACAGAGAAGCTGTCTAGCAGCCTACTACTCTAACCCCCATGGCATGCACTAAACTAGTTAGCTTTAGAAATCCTGACACACCACACCACTTTACCCCACAAGTTCCACAGCCAAAAGACTCCCAGGCTTCACAATCATCATAAATACTTGAAATGATGAGCTTTCACTGTATTTGACTTACTACTTCGGTGTCAGAGCCCGCTCCTGTTTCCATTCAAAACAATGGGAGTTTTGCCATTCTCTCTAATGAAAGTAGCTCCTAGCACTGTGTTGCATTTGATGATGATGGATCACTACTCCTTCCTTGCAAGAACAATAGTTTAGTAACCCTGCCAACAAACACGCATGTGCTTAGCTGTAAGTACCTGAATAGTCTTATCAGTTCCAGTGGAATTACATAAATTCTTTAAGTTAAATGCTCTTTTTGTTTGTTTTAACCCAGCCAGTCCCTGGAATCCCCCCCTGTCAAGGAAACATGACTTCCGTTAGAATACACACAAACTTGGTATAATCTAAATACTATGAGCAAGCATATGGCTAATCTGTCTTAATACTACACGTTCCATAACTCATTATGCGAAAAATGAAAACGCACACATATTCAATTGATTTACAGGACACCTAGGTTTATGGTTTTAGGCTTTTACAGTTGAAAAATAAAATGAATTGTGTCTATATGAAGTATAATTCTGGATGGAAGTGCATTGTATGGGGTCACCTACCAAATACAGGAAACATGTTATTCAGCATGGTGAACCACATAATAATGAGTAATGTACTCTAAAGGGTTTCTTCTCCCCCGTGAGCAGGCATAATGCTCAATAATGTTAATAATCCCATAAATCCCCAAAGGCCTCATCTAGCTGAAAGTATCTCCTGCCCTGTGCAGACTGCACAAGGCCACAGATGTCAGACCCTCATCACCAGCCCAGCCCTCCCCACGCCTACTTGCTCTAAGAAAGTAGAGATTCAGTGGCAAGCAGTTGTTTGAGCTACACAAGAAGCACAGTCTGTGGTGGAGCTTCCCCAATATGACTGTACGGGAGGCTTGATGTCACTGGTTCCTGTACTCTGACTCCATAATTTCTCCTTGAGACTGTAACAGCAACTGCGATGTTGATTACAAAGCCAGTTTGAAGATGATCTGTCTGCTTAAGAAATCTGGTCTGCTTGGTGTGGAAAGCTTCCAGCTCCTTGCCATATTTGAGGAGGAGGCATGTGTTTGTCATTGTCATTGCAGGACAACAAAAAGTGGCATTCTGGGACTATACCAGCCTTTTGCTGGAGCTGTATTTTTGACTGAAACTTCTCTCACAGGAAGGTAGAATTATATGTATGTACTAAGGAACACCAAACTTCAGCAAGTTACTGATGGACCTGCCTGGAACTGGTCTGGGTTCCTGGAAGAGGGGCAATTTGTGGTGCAAGCTATAAAGCAGGCAATGACTTCTAAAAGGGGAAGTATTTTCCTTTTTGATACAGAGAGTAACTACAGCCCAAATTCTGGAGTGGTAGAAGACTACAAGCCAGTGTGAAGCCTCAGCTGATAGATAGGAATTAAGAAAATTCTGGTGCTGAGCTTTGCACTCTCCCTTAGCTACAGGATACACCAATGTAATCTTCTGGGACAGAAGTGCTCAGAAATTACAGCACTCCTGTAAAAAAACAGAAGGTGAAGTTGGTGTGATCTGATTTTAGACACGTTTCCCAGCAAAAGGAGGCGTAAGTGTTTGTACCACCCCCATATACACACCTCTCTAGAGCTGCCTCTCAGTACAATCATCTCAGCAACCTTTGAACCAATCTTGACAAAACAGTGGATGTATCTAAAAAAGCCCTGCCAAGTTCTGTAAAGTTAGGTCTTTGGGTAGAGGTGAGAAACGCTTATTAGTGCCTCAGCTGTGAGCTTTTATGAGATGTCTTGAAAGCTGTGTGAGAGACACATGCTCACTTCATCCATACTGCTCTAAGAGATCCATGAAGGGAGCTTAACCCCTGGGTACCTGCTCATCCACACAGCTTATTTCTTTGTTCACCCCTTAGTTTTGCTTTACATGGCCCTCTTTATCTTTCTCCAATGCACTGACCAGCCTTTACTTCGGAAATAGTTTGATCAGGGGCTGTTCCCGGGAGGTGACATGAACAAGCTCTTTTCACTAGACTTGTTTCCTCTCAGCCTATACATCCTTTAACACTGTCCCAAAGGCACTGAACCATCACTGACTACATGCTCTACCCTAGGGCATGCAACTCATATACTCAGTTTTATACTATAAAGACTCCATTTATGTGAGCTGCAACGAAGTCTGACCTTTATCTTCAAACACTTTATTAAAAAAAAAAACTCAGAACACACTAAGAATAAGGATTGTTTTTTATGGACCCCATGCTACGCTGGCATGACAATTCTGCTCCAGAAGCAGCTGGTGGTACAGAGAGAGTCACTTTGCTTTACTTCTCCTCAGGGCCAGAAATCGATTACTGGCTTCCTTTATTCCACAGTGTAGACCTATACATCAAAACCCAGTCCCCGTTAGCTCTGTTGCTCATGGGAATCATTAGTTTGTTTTGGTTTTCTGGAAGACCTACTTGTTACCTTAAGGAACTCACTCTGCTGGTGGAGAAACCTCTTGCCAGTCTAGGACTCTCAGCATTTTTTGCAGCAGCTGGCAATTTCCACCTCTGCTGAAAGACATGGAATCTTCACCCCGAATGCTGAAATTAAGTCAATGATGAAGGAGCCACTCTGAACCCAAGAAAATGTCCCAGTACCTGCTGGGTGCCTTTCAGCTCAACCCCTCATTCTGAGCTAGCATCAAGTGTTCCCAGGAGTCCCTGCCTCATACACAGTACAAATCATTCAGTCAAATAAATGCAACATTGGGTGATGTTGGACAGTTAATTGAACGAAACCCCTTCCTGCCCTTAGCCTCCCTCAACACCTAGGGCCTGTTGAGAGGCATCTCGAGCCTGCAACATGCTGCTACTCAGGGGCCTCCACTGAACTGGTGACGCAGCTGCAGTGCCCTGGTGGGGATAACGGCCAGCTCTGAGGACAGCTTTCGTTCTGGGTCTTTCGAGGAGCAAAAATGCCTGGGAAGGTAGGTTCTTTGTTTTAACTTCCTGAGGAGTTAAAAGAGCCGTTCCAGCATTAGCCAGAATGTTGATTATAAACCCACAATTTTCTGTAATTGGGCCTCATTAACAAATTCCTCAAGTGTTCCCAAAGGCAGGAGAGGTAAAACAAGAGCCATGGGGATCAGAGCAACAGGCAACTGTGAGGTTTCCCGACTGTGTTGTTAATTCCACTTAATCAGCTCAGAGAAGCTCTGTATTCAGAAGAAAATTACCATGACTCACGAAATACCCTGCCAGCAGAGAATGGGATTCTGCCCATTTATAGTAATATTTTGTTTTCCAATTTTTGTCCTTTCTTTCATTTCAGTATTGAGCAGGGAAAACGACCCTTCCTCAGGGCATCCTGAGCACACCCGATACTCCTGGGCCTTGGTGCAGTCTGGAAGAGCTGTGCTCCCAGGGAAAGTCCGGCATGGGTCCCTTGAGGCTTCTGGGAGACACATTCTGCAATCTGAATGTGCCAGAGGGTTTTTCCATCAGACTCAGACTGAAAAAAGTTTGAAGTAGTCTCAGAGGCATAGCAAGACAGATTCAAGATTTATTGCTGTTTAAAGAGGACGCACATAGTCAGCAAACTTCCAGAGACAGAACAAACCTCATTAACAAATTTGCCACAAAAAGTAGAAAAGCCATAGACAAGACAAATTATGAGGATAACAATACAGGTCATGAGAAAAGTAGGGATTATGGAGGGTGAGAAGGCAGGAAGATTTGCTGGGAGAAAGGAGCTTTCTGAAGGGGCACGGAGAACCATCTGAAGGGGCAGATTCCCCAGTACTACATAGAGAGCCTTAACTGCTGGACTTTAAAAACAAGGTAGGAAGAATAAAGGCAGAGAAAGAGATTAGAAAGCTTTTGAGAAAAAAAATAGGGAAGAAAAGATATGGTGAGAGAAAATTTGCACAGGACCTGGAAGATCCTCGAAAATTTGAGAGCATTAAAGCATGCAAGAATCTGAAAAGCAAGGAACGTTGTGAAGCCATCAAAGCCACTGCTCAGGCTGCTCATAACCTTGTATCTGCGCTCCTCTTTGCCCTTCCTTTTCAAATGGAAGATGTATGGTGAGGGTACTTGCACTGATGGGTCATGTATGGCCTGAAGGGATTCCTGAATATGCCTGTGTATATCCTGAAACCTGGGCATGTTTAGCTAACTGAGGATCATATGCAGAGGTGGCTGCATATCTGCAAAGGAAGCTCCTCAATCCCCTTAGTGCTTCTGTGTGCGATTCATCTAGTAAGCATATTGCAAGAAGTCATTAGGGCAGCCTGCAAGGGGGAAAACCCTCCCTCAAAACACCCACCAACTCTTCTGCAGCCAGCAGCCATGCACAGGGGAAGTAGTTTTTTCTTTAGACATGCCACATGAAGACTTCCAGCATAAAACCCTTCCTTGAAATGTGCAGTTTTAATATCTTGGCAAGCAGCAGGAGGGGATATTAGAAATCAAAACAGCTCCAATCACTGACCCTATTTCTTTCCCTTTTCCACTTGCAGACTTGCTCCCTTACTTGATATTTGGGAATCCTCTAGTCTCAACATCTATTTACTTAACTTTATTTTTATGAGTGACCTTGAATGTAATGGAAGAATAAACATTTCATTTTTCACAGCCTTCTGGCTTTTCATGGGAGCTTAGCTGCATCCATTGTGTTTACAAAACAGAGCTACATCTTCGCATTTGTTAATTTGATGACTCTTGGACTATGTTTCTTTTTGGCTGCCAAGGTCCCATTTAAATGCAGAGTTTGTTATGTTTTCATAGGTCCCAAGAGGAATTTCTTGATCAAAGTTTTAGAGTCAAACAAGAGCAGTCAGTTTTATGGCTCACAGAATTACCAAAATGTCAGCCGTTGTAGACCGCTGGTGGGAACTCTGTCACAGCAAGGAGCCAGCCCTGCACGTCCCCTCCTGAACCCATACCACCCTCCTGGGGGTTGCACTCTGGCAGCGGAAATGCTAGCAGACTGAAGCCCTTACCTGTGGCACAGGTGTGTCTGTGCTGGGATAGGGAGAAGAGCCATCACTGGGAAAAGAGCCTACTGGTTGGGGTGGAGGTCTTGGATGAGTGGTGATGACAACACAGACTTACATCTCCAAGAATCTGGCAGTAAGGTAACACAAATTTCAGCTCTGGGTAAGCAGGAAATATGAAGGTAGGACATACAGCACCTCCAAATGGTGGGGAGCCGGGGGATGGCTGCATTGGCTTGGGGAGGAAGATAATGCTGGCCTGTGGTGAGGGAACAACGGATATGGCTGCGAAAACTTGGCTGGAGGCACAGGAGGAGAGTATTTGGCTCTATACAGATGTCAGCAAAGGAAAACAAAGAAGTGTTGCCCTCCCACTGCCATTTACAAGCAAAGTTACAAGCAAAAGTAAGCAAGTAGTTTTGTATGTGCTGTGGCTTACAGAGAGTTAATAGCTTACAGAGGAGTTAAGATTACAGTTATGGTAATGGATATATGTTGCAAGATGTGGTTAGGGCAGGACTGATGAGAGGGAAAG
>NW_010427316.1:32804-34019 GCF_000710305.1 Buceros rhinoceros silvestris | reverse complement strand
TGTGTTACCATTTTATGATACTGTGACCATCAAGAATGGAGCTGTCTAGGGGGTTTGGTTAAAAACCTGATTTATGGCCTCACTGCTAGCTGTGCCCTTTAAATATAATTTCTTTCAGGCCTGTAAAGAAAAGAACCTGCAAAACTGGAAGATCTCCACAGAATTTGCTCAGGTCCTTTACCTCTAACCGGGTATAAAAACATGCCACCTGCACAGCCTGGGAGTAGTGACAGCTGCCGAAATGCCTATTTTAATCTCTAAGAAATTTACTGGCAAAGACATGCATTAATGCAGTGCCAAGACTGTGCAGAGTACTGAGATCAGCAAAACTTTAAACTTCTGGGAATCAGGACACATGCTAAGCATCTTACTTCTGTCCCCTTTGAGCAATGCCCCAACTTGCTTGTTGCACACATCCTGAGTTTGCACCATTGCAGAGCTCCTGTGGCATGACAACAGGAGGCAAAGAGAAGAGAGCTGTGTTTCATTGCGGGGGAGGGGATGGGTGGATGAGGGGGTGTTACCCACACCTATACTGTCCTCAAGCACTGAACCTTCTTCCCTGAAACAAAATCAAGCCTATTGTATGTTATAATCCAACTCTCCTCATGTGAAAAGGCTAAAGCAAACCAAAAAAATATCCGAGACCATACTCTCAGTTAAACGTCTTCAACTTAAGGATTTCTGTTGTATCTCACCTTGCTTCTCATTCTCTCCATGGCAAGAAGACCTCTGTACCTCACAAGTGGTATTGGTATATATTGTTATACTTTCATCTTTTCCCTTGAATCACCCCAATAGTAGAGACCTGGAGGAAGATTTGGTTCCTTCAGTCAATTTCCCCAGCTACTCTACAACCATGGCTGCTGTTCAGGGCACACTCAACACACCACCACCACTTACGCTGTAAGCCGTCTTCTTCTTCCTCTCTCTGCTTCTAAAGAAAGCTTTCAGAAGACAGAACTGAGAAAAGAGAGGCTAGCTAGACCAGCTAGCCTCTGAAACTAGACACTGCATACATATACTAGAAGCAGAGAAGAGGTGGAGAAGTATCAGGGTGCATTTCCCATGCCTTGACTTGTGTGAGTAGCCCCCCCAAAAGTGAGATGAATTTACCTGAGTTAAGGCATATACACATGAACTGGGGTTTCAACAGAGTTTGAGGGCCAAATATTTACACACAAACAGATGCTCAGGTAGTACATGGTCTAGAAA
>NW_010427316.1:5497-32695 GCF_000710305.1 Buceros rhinoceros silvestris | reverse complement strand
AAGAGTGTCTGAAGACATGGTGGGGAATCGAAAATGTCTGATGATACCTCCTGTGTGTAAATGGAGTCTGTGAGTGTGGAAGCCTTGCATAGGACCTAAAACCAAAGCTGCCCTTATCATACCCAATGGGAGGGGAAAAAGGCAACACAAAAACTGAAACCAGAGGAAAGTATGCAGTTTACCTTGAGAAAGGGTGATAAAAGGTGTCCTGCTCTCTACAAGATCCAACACGTCTGTGAGCTGGTTCTGCCATGCTAGACTCAGCGTTACCTTGCTCTCTTTCCTGGGCAGCACAGCCGGGGGCTGTTTGCTGCCTGGGCCTCTTCCTTAAGCCACAGAGAAGGCTATTTAAGTAAGAGGCAAGAGAGGAAGGCAGGGGAAAATGTGATTTCCTTTGTTCTGAGCAAACCTGGTCTGAGCCTGCCTTCAGCTTAGGACGCAGCCTGCCAGCTCCACTGGTGTATCTTCACTGGGAGTGTACAAGTCTCCACACACGCACAGCCGTCATCAGTGTGTGGACAGACAGTGGTGCCTTTGCGCAGGCCTGAGAGCACCGTTAGCTGCCCAGCTCTTCAGTCCTCTCTTGTGAATGCATTATTGATGGAGATCAGGGAGCCAAGGATCTTGCAGCCTGCTTCATGAATGGAGGCACAAGCTGCAGATTTTTTGCAACTTTACTGGTGGCACCAGCCACTGTCCCAGTACAGTGGTGGGGAGAGGGGGAGAAGGGAGGGACTTTTGGACCAAGCTCAGCACTTCATTGCACTTACAGATGTATTTTCCCTTGGGATTACAAACCACAGCCCCAGGCTTCCCAGGGGCTTCAGCCTCCCTCTTGGCCACCCTGGGGTGGGTAAATCTGCCACCTGCAGCGTGCAGTGCCATCCCACGTGTCAGAGAGCTGTCATCTGTCTGCCTTGTTCACCATGTTCGGAAGAAAGGGCTGACAGCGGGCCTCATGTGGAGTGCTGCAATCCTGCCCAGCTTCTGGGCACGTGTAGTCAGAGTGGCCCTGGAGGCACGATGGGACAGAGCAATGAACAGGGGTTGTAGAAGGAAGCGGAGAGCAGAGGCTTTGCTTCAACATATCTACACCTGAGCCTTTAAGCTGATGGAGAAAACCTGACTTTTGTAGGGACTGGAAGA
The DNA here is from genome assembly GCF_000710305.1 of Buceros rhinoceros silvestris. Classification (NCBI taxonomy): domain Eukaryota; kingdom Metazoa; phylum Chordata; class Aves; order Bucerotiformes; family Bucerotidae; genus Buceros; species Buceros rhinoceros. The sequence continues at coordinate 31,549 of NW_010427316.1, read as the reverse complement.
GGACCTTCCCTTACTTGCTGCAGCCCAGGAAGCTGCTGAATAATGTGGCACCTGAAGTGAGGCTTGACTCTTTGCAAATACTGGATATGTTTTAATCTGTCTCACACAGCTGGTCTGAGTTTTTCCATTTAAAGACTGTCTTCTTTTGGTTTATAGTGTGATGATCTCATAAAACTATCTCCAGAGACTAGAAACGTGTGGTGGCTTTCGGCATACTCTGCTTGTCACAGCCGTACCTCAAGGATATGGCAAATGAATGCAGTGTCCGATCTCAGCTTGCACTCTTAGTGCTGCCCAGACCAAAGAGTTGCTGAGATATTTGATCTCAGAAATAACCAGCAGCAGAGGAACCACCAGGGTGTAACTCAGGCCCTGGCTTGTTCCAGTATGAAGCAGTGTGTCCTTACTCCACATTGTAATGGTCTGACATGATAGGGCACACTTATGCTTTGAAGGAAAGGCCATTCTTATCCCAATGAACAGCTTATAGAATAAGGAAATTTCATTTTTGTGATTTTTTTTACCATAAATAGGTATGCAGGTCAGGCTGCAGATTAGCTCTTTCCTTCATCTATTTCTTTGCTATTAGAAAATCTAACCAACCAACCAACCAAACACACACAAAAATATATTTGTAGTTAACTAGAAACTGCACAACAACAGAAACTACCACCTAGAAATTTGTACTTCTCATTCACAAGCCACTACCAATGCATTATCTAGGAAAAGACACAAAATCCATAGTAAGTTGTGTAAGGAATCAAGTAAGATGCAGAACTCAAAGTAGAAATCCTCCCAAAGCACAGAATTAGTACCATATTTATTTGACAAGTTTACTGTTTACTGTAAACTTACAAGTTTACTGTTTAATCCGCAAGCTCTTAGTATATGTCTGCCTCTTAAAAATGCTCAGGGCTGTTGTGCCTTAAAACGAAAGGTGACAATGAAAAATTATGGCAAAAAGTTGGAAACGTTGTCCAGGTCAGAAGAACAGCTTCCAAATCCCGTTCCTGCCTTATCTGCAGGCATTATGTCTCTTCTCAAGTGTTCAAAATATTTTCCGCCTCCTAGTTTTACAAGGAGGAGAGTGTGCTGGTCATATGGTGCAGTTCTCGGGCTCGGTGCTTTCCCACCGGAGGCAGGTATGTGCTACACCCATCCAGTAATTAGTGCCTGCTCTGGGCCTCTTGTGGGGGAGGATTGCAGTTTGCCAGCATGTTTGAAACAGCTCTTCATGTCATTGGGAGTGCTCCCATGAAAGCGTTCTGGCTTGTTAAAACATCCAAAATCAAATATGTGCCTTCCAGACAGAGAAACATCCCAGCTAGAGATGAAAAATGCCTTAGATCAGAGAATCCTTCTGCATGCTAAGGTAGGATATACATCTGTACAGACTCACATGTCTGTTATTATTCTCAATTTCTTTCAGTATACACGCCAAAGGATTTTATTGTCAATCCAGAGGAAGACCTACACAAGAGAAATTCCAAAACAGCATCACGGAACAGTATGCTATTTTTCTTCCCTGTCTTGTTATTTCTTCACATTAAACAATTAATTGACTTTAATTGTAATCGCCTCAGGCAAAGAAGCCTGGCAAATTTTAAGACCATTGTTATTATTAGTTAGGTGAGTTTACTTGCCAGGCATACTTTCCCAAGTTTGCTGAACATCCTACTCATCAGTCACTAACAAAGGCCCCTTTCACATGAAGCTGCCGAACGGGTTTGCAGCGTGGTTCACTTGGTTCACAACTGGCCCAGGGTGAGACTTTTCAGACCCCACCTCTGTCTGCTGCTGTGGCATTCTAGGTCATCTACCACTAAGGAGGGTGCTTAAGCTTCAGTAAAGGTAGGACTCATCTAAAAGAAGACTTAAGTGGAGCTGTGATGCCTTGGAACAAAATTGCAATCAAAAAAGTCCCTTAGATAGAGCTTAAATAGAGGTGCCTCTGTTGTTTGGCTGAACACTCACAAGGTACATCAAACTCTGCTCCTTCAGGTATCCCGATCTGATACACATCAAGCAGTCCCTTCTGTGTGCAGCCACTAGCTCTTCCTTCTCTAATTTAATAGCTCCCAAAATAAGAGGCACAGGTTCAGCTCCATCTTCAGCCCAAGGACGTTTACTGTCCGTTTCCTGTTTTTCCCAGGCAGTCTCCCAAGCACCAGAGCCAGGAGAGCAGGAAGACATTGTCCTGCCTTCTGGATGGAGCTGGATCCAAGAGCTGAAAATAAGATCAAGCCCAAGAATTTCCTCGAAGAGAGAGGGTGAGTCTGTAGTGGTTAGAAGATAAGGCTTAAATAAGACTTCTCAGGGTGAAGGAGGAATTCTGCCTGGGTCCAGAGTGCTGCTACCTCAGCAATGGAGCTGGGTGTTTTACCAGGAAAACCCCTTACTTTGTACTCTCTTTCTCTTTGGGCTCACTTTGGGGCCCTGGCAGCTCTGCAGAGGCAGAGTGCCTGCCAGGCAGCCACAAGGCTCTGCTTGAAGTTACTCCCGAGACAGGAAGCGGGCTTGCAGGGGAGTGCCATGGAGGCACATATGGACCGCTCAGAGAAGCTGTTTGAAGTTGAGTGCAAGTTAACTTGCTGGTAACCTGTGCCAGAGCAAAACCTTTGCCTCACTTTTTGATCTTTATGGTCCAAGGAGGAAACTGGGCTGAAGTACTCAGATCCGTGTTTTTCTGTAGCCGGCACAGTCAGGCGCAGGCAAGTGGTAAAGGACTGCTGCTGAAGCAGCTTAGCAGAAGTGACATGGCTGCCAAGCCATGGCTCCATGGCTGGTAGAGCCTGGGAAAGGAGGCAGAGAAGGGCTGGAGAGAACAAGGTAACAGAACCCTTGCAAGGTGGTGTAGTCTCTCTTCCACTTCGCACAAGCGTGGAAGTAAAGCTGCCTGGAAACTTCACATCAGAATGCTGTGTGTGCCATATTTTCTCTGCTACCCAGGGATAAAAGATCTGCTTTGCACTTCAGCAGTGCTGAAGAGTGTGTGGGACTGCTCCCAGGACCTCAAACACCGTACTTGTGAGGAGACCAAGTTAACAAACCTGCCTGGAAACCAGGGTAATGGGGAATGCATTATGGAATAATGGGGACGGCCATAAGCCTTCACTGCCTCTCTGCTCTTGTACAGGGATCTGTACAAGACACCACCCAGAAATCCTGCACATCCTGCTATGGACAAGAGGGCCTCAGCCATGAGCCTTCATAACAAGAGTGCATATTTTTAATTAAATGCTGCTGGAAGGAATTTTGTTGAGATTTCCTATGAAAACCAGTTGGAATTTTTGGTCATTTCTGCCCCAGGCAAGTCCTGTTTGACTGTTCAGAGACTGTGGACCGTGCAGTCTGCCCCTTCTGCATTCTCAAAACGCAGACTGTGCCCTAATACCCACAATGTATCCTTTTATCTGAATATAATGCAAGGGGCAATGCAAGATGGAGCTGCTGGTGGAAGAGGTCATGAAATACCATTACACTAGCATTTTGAAAGGGAATCCTATGGAAAAAAATAGCCTGTGACACAGCTGCAGAGAAAGATCCTGTACTCTGTCAATGTCTTGGCATGGAGTTAGCACGGAGTACACGACTGGACACAAGCGGAGAGTGGGCTTTTCTTGGCATTGGCCACAATGAGTGTGGTTGTCCAAGGAAAGTTTGTGAGGGAGGCTGAGGGGATAGAAGACGATGGACGTTTTAAAGGGAAGTGTGTTCCTACATAATGAGACATTGTAACATATGTTAAAAAAAAGAAAAGAGAAAGAATAAAGTCCAGGGTGGTGAAAGGATTTCCCCAGCAAGGGGGTTGAGCAGAACATAGTTTTGGCTTACCATTACGGGTTATTGTGTCTTTGTAGTGTGCAGGGCTTTTACACTGGACCAGCCTTTGTATCAAATCTATCTGCAATGCCTGAGTTCCCCAAGCTGCCTCTCATCTGTGAATCAGCTTTGGTTTGTTTCTACCCATGCAGCTGCTATTTTTTATTCAGTCTAATTTTAGCATGTGTACCAGCAGCTGCAAATGTAAATGGTCCCATTTGGTATCCAGCGTGTCCAAACGAGAAGTAGCCCACATGAAGTATGTTGGGCTCCCCCTCCCTGCATAACTTAAAAAATAGACAATTAATAAACAGTTTCTGCAAAATATGATATTATGATAAACTTTATTGCACAAATTTACGGGGTTTTTTCTGATGAATTCTGGACACAAGTTGTAAAGTTCATACACAAATATTTCCTTGCGTAATTGGGAAACAAATGACTTTCACCCTGAGCTGCAATACTAGACTAGGAGGCTAAAGCTTACTGGAAGCACAGAAATGCAGACTTCCTGCAATGAGTGGTATTTTCATGTAGTGATGCGTTTGTTTCTGGGGAAAGGAAACAAAACAATCTAAGAGGGGAAGAAAGCATGATAAAAAAATCAGGTAGAGACAGTAGTAAACTGATGGAAAATACTACATTTATATTAGCAAGTTCAAGATATTTTTCAGGAAAACCACTGAACTGTCTGGGGGAATTGATACATCACTAAGACTTTGAATATATTGCTACATTTTGAGATATGTGAATGCTGGCTCTCCTGCTCCCCTGCTTGTGGCTGCCCCAGCACCCATGTCCTCCTGTAGCCCCAGTACCCATCTCACACACAAGGACCAGCGCGAGTTTGGCTCCTGCCTGTGTCAATATGTGGTTCATGGCCTGCCAAGGTTTCACACACATCGGTTGAATGCTACACTAAAACCAAGCCAAGAAAACTGAAACAAGAGACTTGCATCCATTCTTCAATCACTGTAACTGTACCTCCATCGGAAAGGAGAAAGTAGTTTTATTCCCCTTGCCGATACAGCAGGTTGGTCCTTCCCAGGCATTCTTTTTTGTTGCTCTGCACACACTGTGAAAGAAATTTAGAAGTGCAAATCTTCTTTGCTCAGCAAAACTTAGACGTTTTAGTTGCTGAACAAGGTTTCTGACTTGGGTTATTATTTCCTTTTCTTTCAACAAAACAAAATGAACCATGTAGGGTCATAATCTCAAGATTATGCAGCAAAAGGCTTAATATTTGCTTATTTGGGGACATACTTTGAGGAATTGTCTTCTCCAAAAATATGTTTGCATTTTTTAGCCAGGGATCAGGCAGTATTGGACAGCTATGCAGATCCTCAGATCAGTCCTATCCTTCCGTGATAGAGTGCGCTCCATCTTAGCATGGTCCCGTGTATCAGAAGAGAGACCAAACTGGTTTCTGTTTCCTTGTATCTATATGCCAAGAGACAGACATATTGGATGGGAGTTTGAGAATTATAATTATTAGAATGTCAATACAATAAAATTATTTTACACCTTTTTGCCTTAGTGAATGTTGAGGTTTCACGTTGAATGTTTCAAAGCAGCAATCCAGATTTGATCTCCGAGACCACATGCAGTCTGCTCATTAACCTTGTTGAATGAGAAGTGAAGATCTGTAACAGTCATTGAGTAAGGCCTAAGGTTGATCCTTACAAGGATGAGCACTGTGCCTCGAAAAGACTGCCAGTTGAGGGAAGCAATGACAAAAATATTTGTCAGGTGAGTAGATGGGGGGAATTCAGCACCCTTGCCTGAGCACTGGGTTGAACAATGTAGAGTTCTGCCATCCCTTTTTGTCCTCGTACTGCCTGTCTCCTTGTCTTCAATCATGCACGTGCTACATGCTCCACCTACTTCTCCAAAATGTACTTGGTGCCAGGAGTAATCCAGATCAGTTTTGGCTATTCTCACACACTTAAGCAGAAGGCTCTTTGCATGTAGTAGTTTTCCTTTTTGATTCAAGATCCAACATCATTGCAGGGTTGTCAATACCTGTCAAAACCAGAATGACCATACTGAAAACAGTGTAAGTATGGCTCTGAAAATCAGCAGAGCAGAATCAGGCTTTTGGATGTAAATCCTTCAGCTCTATCACCTTGCACATCACACCATTTACACAGTGGAAATAATAACCATGTGAGGAATCCTATAACCAAACTAATTTGCACTCAGTGAGAAGAGGCAGTGCAGATCATTGGTAGTGGTGCACTGCCCACTTTGTTGTCATCGCCATAGAATTCTGACATAAAAAAATGTTGATATATAAAACCTCCTTGTCGTGGCAGCCACAACAACCAGCTACTGCTTCTAACCTGCAGGGTCCTAACAGGGTATCCAAAGGCAGCTGAGAGGCAGCAACAACTGCACACATTGCAGGGAATAGGCACCTTCCTGGCTTTGCCCCACTGACAGGGGTGCCGCAGTGGGGACAGCGGAACCTGTAGGGCATTGCTCTGCTGCCTCCTGACTCGAATGCCTGATCAAGATACAACCTCTCCGTGAAAGTTTCCTGTCAAATGTGTGGATTTATTTCAGAAGCACAGGGACCCGGAGTGCACAGTAAATACAATACAAAGTGCTGGGACTTCAAGTCTGAAATGCCTACCCGTCATTCTTATTCAGCAATCAAGCAATGACATCCCTTCTTTGGGATGAGTCTCTGATCTTTCTCTTGGATTTCTTTTGCCATTTTGAACATTCCCATTCCCTGTGGTTGAGCTTGTTTTCCACCCGACCTTTCATTTTAAGTACAGCCAGCTAAAACATACGTTCATGCTGGTCTTCAAATATTGAAAAAGTTATGTAGTTTTAGGTCTGATCACTGCATTTTTACACACAACATACACAAACATGTTTACACACGTTTGCCCCTCACTACAAGAAGGACACTGAGATGCTGGAGAGTGTCCGGAGAAGAGCAACAAAGCTGATGAAGGGTCTAGAGAACAAGTCCAGTGAGGAGCTGCTGAGGCAACTGGGGTTGTTTAGTCCTGAGAAAAGGTGACTCAGGGAAAACCTTATCACTCACTACAACTACCTAAAAGGAGGTTGTAGTGGGGTGGGGGTCAGTCTGCTCTCCCAAGTAACAAATGATAGTATGAGAGAAAACAGCCTCAAGTTGCACCAGGGGAGATTTAGGTTGTATATTAGGAAAAATTTCTTTACAGAAAGGGTGGTAAAGCACTAGAGCAGGCTGCCCAGAGAGGTAGTGGAGTGATCATGCCTGAAGGTATTTAAAAGATGTGTAGATGTGGTGCTGAGGGACATGGTTTAGTGGTGACCTGTCAGTGCTAGGTTAATGGTTGAACTTGATGATCTTGGAGATCTTTTCCAAGCAAAACAATTCCGTGATTCAGTGATTTTTTTTTAATATAATTTTTTGCGAGCATTTATCATTAGAGATATGTAATACATATATGCATTTAGATTTGTTCTGTGAACGTGTACATGGCTATAAACAATGAGTGCAGTTTGGGGTGGCAGGATCATATAATTCATTATTTGTGACCATTTCATATTTTTTAAAATCAGTGAACATAACTGTTTCTTGGCTTATAGCAAAAACAAACAGTTATACTAAAAACGCATATGAAAAAGTGACGTTTTTGTTATACATCATTCTCGCTATATAAATGTTTCAGTCAAGCAGAAACACAGAACACATTGGATATGGCATAGTTTGTAGGACTGGTAGCAAGCGGTTAATAATGACAGCTTGTTATTCAGCTGCATGTCAACATTATTTCTATATGCCATAAAAATTACCTAAAAATAATTTTACCTGTCCAAATCAGATCACTAACTAATAGGAAAAAGTACTCAAAGTGACATTGTGAAATAGTCACAAAAAGCATTTTTACTAATCTCATGCTAACATGATAACTGAGACCAACCAATCTACCTTTCCAACGTAAAGTGCTATTTCTATAATAGCTGTTTTTCTTTCTTAACGGAAAATTTAATACAATTGGAATAAAATGCAGTAGACGAAAATTCTAAACGTCTGCAGAGATGGATATACTACTCTGTATCCCTTCATCAGCTTATTTGAAGACAGGGACAGGGAAATAAATGTGAAAAAAAAATCAAGATGAATAGTTTGTTGGGTTTTATTGTTTTAGCTAAATTGTTAGTGAGTCTTTCTGAGCCTTTGCTGAGGGGAGCAGCCCCTTGCTAAGGCCCCTGCCCCACCAGCCATCAGCCCCTCTCTGCCCAAGAGCAGGTTTAGGAGAGGAGACCTGTCAAGTCTGAATTCAGATCTGATAGCAAAGTCAGCTCTTGCTTAGGCTAAAAATTTCCCCACTGTAGTCTTCTCAGATTTGGAGCAGCTGCCCACATGACTCCTCTGTTTTTGCTGCGGGGGCCATCGTGCCTGGGTGCTGCTCTTTCAACCCAGACTGTTAACTACCCAGGCTGCATTTTATTCTTATGCGTCACCGGAAGCCCAGGCTTCAAGGCAAGACAGGCTTAGCTGGTTGGCAAGCTAGTGGCGCTTCAGCTATCATAGCTGGGCTGAAAGGTCTTGGGAGTTGATCTGAAGAGTGATGGACCTTGACAAAACTCTTGTCTTCTTTGATTCGTTATCCTCTCCCTCATCTTTGCTGATGGAGCTCCACATGGGTGGAATCCAAGCACAGTGCCCTGCCCTGCCAGCACAGGGTGTTTCTCTGGGGGCACTGGCGATGGGGCTCAGTGCCTCATCTCTCCAGCAGGGTTCATCTTTCCATTTTGTGCCACCCCAGAATCTCAAACAGTAAAGTATGCTCACAGGCCTTGGCCTGGCTGGAGCACTGTGGCTCAGCTGATGTCACCCCACACCTGCACCACGCTGTCTGGGCAAACCCGCAGCATCGCAGGGGAGGCATCCAAAATTACATTCATTTCATCCAACTGTACCCTCCCTGCTTCAGTTTCCCATCTGTTCAAAATGGCATTACTACCTCCCACAACGGGACGTTCTGAGTAATGAGTGAACATCTCTGACATGTTTTGCAAAGGAAAGGTGCTGCATGTTCTCAGTGGTGACTATATTAATTTCTTAGAACAAAGCTTCTGTAAGAACACAGAACATGCACCGTGTACAGTAGACATTTCTGGCATAGCATTTAGTGACTTTAATATAATATTCAAAACACTGCTAAAGGACTATTTGTTGGACAAAAGGATTTTGCTACTGACATTTATCTATAGAAAAGTTTTTCTGTTTTATGCCCACATACTAGCATATAATTATAGTAATAAAGTCTAGTCCCTCGCTTGAAGTGACTGCTGCCAGTATTATGAAATCATGGCAATGGTTGTAAAAATAAAGGAGGTCATAACCCCTCCACACACACACACACCCACTCTGTAGCTGATATCAAATAGCTTTGGTGGGAAAATGCAGACCTTTAAACTTTCTCTACCAAACTCAATGCATTCTGTATTTAACTTATCCTCTAAAACAGTTTGTGTTATAGGAATTTGAAAACTGCGTATAACCATGGAAAAAGTCTGTACTTAATCATCTACTGAGTCCAGCTCGATTTAAGCAAAATAACAACCATTTCTTTGTGCTAACTATTTTTAATTATATGCATTAAATGCATCAGCCTGTCCTTATGCCAAGGCTATCCGACCATCAACTCCTGCTTTACTGTTCTAGTTTTGGCAAAGAGAAGTATCAGTAAACATCTGTATGGAGATGCTTTTTCACATCTACTAGGTCAAGAACATTTCTTGCTCAGGAGCAAAGCCAATTGTCTTAGAATTGCAGAAGCATCAAGCACAATATCTTACAAGCTTAAGGTGCTTCCTGGGAAAGGAGCACAGGGAGCTGGAGAAAAGGCAAGAACAGGCAGGAAGGGCTGCTGCCTGTATTACTTGCAGACACTTTTCTGAAGAATTCTGCAGCAAATGCCCCCTTCTCCCCATTATAAATATAAACAGCAGGAAAAAAATGTGTTAGGAAACTTGTGTCAGTCATGCAAGAAAAGCAGAGTGGGCACAACCCGAGCACCTGCACGACACAGCAAAACATAGAAGGCAGAACCCATATGCAGCACCTGGCGTGGAGAAAGGCTGGCTCTGGCTTCTGAGCATCTCCAGTCACAAAGCTGCACACAGGGATTTTTTTGGTACCTTCTTTTCTGGATACTGACGCTGAAGCCCTGGTTTCACAAAGTTTTTGAGCCACTCTGCTGAAGGAACTTGAATTTCGTCAGGTGTTCAGAGTGAAACTCAAAAAAATCATGCCCTGCCTTTGAGTCTTGCTTACACACTTGACATCATCAGTTGCTCTGAAACAATGGCAACTTCAGATTTGGCTCTGGACAAAAAAAGACAGAATTGAAGATGTAGTCAGAGAGTAAGAAGAGGAATTAGAAATAAAAAAGACAAGCTCAAGACGGCTGAATTAGACAGCTTCTTCCTGTTCCCTAAACTCTTCATAGTGTGCAGAGTGTCAGGGCATACATTAGAGACAGTTGAAAAGTGCAATTCCCAGCACAGCCCCAAGTGAGCTGCCTTGTTTTGTTTTCTTAGCTGAGGCCTTTGGAGCCAGTGGGAAAAGCAAAACAACAAAACTCTTAGTTGTTCACTACTCTTTACTGGAAGTGAAAAGTGAAGAAGAATAAGCAATGAGGAGGTGGAGGAAGGTAGAAGTAACATACAAGTTGTCAAAGGGAGAAAAGATGCTCAGAAAGCATGATACAGGACAGGTTTTTGGTGAGTGATAAGAATTAGGAAAAACTCACTCACGTGAAAAACTGGGATCTTCTTCCTGCTCTTTTGTCTCATTTAGGAAGAGGAAAATTCAGAAAATGAGTACAAGCTGGAAATAAAAAGGTTAAGCTTAGAGAACAAAGCAGTAAAAGCAAAAATACGGTGATAGAACTTGCTCTTGTTTATTCTGGGGTAAATCTTGAATTGTCCCCTTGGGACAACTCTGGGTTTTCCCCAACACAACTGAAAGCAGAATGTGGTCCTTGCACAATACGTCCAGATGTTCTTGTATTCCACCATGAAAACGTAAGAGATTCAAAGAGATCCCTCAGTCTGATGAAATTCACAGCCGCCACCCTCTCCCCATGTTGCTTTACTTAATTCAGGTTACACCAGAGGCAACTAGACTTTTGACTCATGGACTGTTATTTTGGGTTTGGGGTTTTTTTTAACTTTTACATTGCAAACCTACTATACAGGTTTGTTGGTGCCTGCGATTTAGCAAATCAAATGAATCATAGTGCTTTTACAAAGAGGGCTGATCCAAGCAAAATCTTTCTGATGTCTAGGACAGCAACATTTTTCTTTGTTTCTCACCTTATCTGCAGGCTGCAGAGGCTACCAAAAACCTGAAGAAGGAAATATTCCCTGTGTCTCCCTCTTGGGCATCATGCCAGCAGCAGATAATCAGCAGGCAGAGAGGTAATTATTCATTATTTGCTGCTGGACTGCCTGGTGCAGGTGTATATCCTTTACTTCAGCTGTCTCTCACATTCTCTGTCTGAATGATCTCATTCTGCATAGATTCTCTGCAAGTTGTAAAGAAGCCCAGAGATATAGAAGGGATTCGTCATTTTACACTCCTATGCCAAATTCTGGCAGTGTATAAGCAGGTGCTCAGACTTGCTGGAAATCCAGACAATCAAGGTGACTACTGGAGTTGGAGAGTGGGTTTGATTCACCACGCTTCCATGGATGTGCTAATGCGTATCACAGGAGCCACTGAAGAGTGCACAGGATCTGCGGAGAGCAAAGGGCATATGGGGAGTTGGGAATATTATATGTGTGGCACGCTGCCATTTTCCTCCCCTAGAAAGACCTCCACATTGTGAGGCTGAGGGGGTCTTGGGTAGGAAACAAAGGTGCCCCGTCCTGCCTGGTAGGCCAGGCAGCTGTCTTCTCTATCTTGCAGTTAAATGCCAGGGCCTGTCAGGCTCTGCCTGGGACTAGCTAGACCTGCCTACAGCTCAGATGTGGAGGGGCTGACAGGTGAGACTGCACAGCTGGGGTGGCTGTATGATATTCACAACCAGCCCTTACCTCCTTCTTGACTGTCATCAGCAGGTAATTAAGATTTGACATGAGAGATGGAATCGTGTCTGGGCAGCAGAGGATGCTTCATTGCCATCTTCAAAAGAAGATGAGCTACGGGTGTCTTTTTCCCCACGAGTCCAGCTGCAGAAAGAGAGTAGTTCGTCACCGCGACCAGTGAGACACCTTCATTCTGTGTCTACTTTCACTCAAGTTACACAATGGCTAGCTTCATGCTGAAAGAGACACCTTTGCTCTCCCACCTCTTTTAACCATGTAAACTTCTCTATACTTGGTCATCTGCTATTGCAGCTGTAGGGTCTGATCCTGTCATATCTGGGGTCCTTTATGGCCCTCAAAATGCCTTTGCATTCAACAGACAACCCTAGAACTGGTCATACTACCCCCAGGCTTGGGCAAGTGAAGATAAAATGCCTCAATGGGCTGTGGCCATAAGATTCAGCCCATCTCCCATGGAAGTCTACAGTGGAGTCCTGTCATTTCACTGTGTGCCACTGCAGGCTGCTTCTAGTTCTCACAGCAGAAGACTCCTTCCACAAAATTCAGCCTCAGCAAGCCAGGGCATATCTTAAACCAGAAATAACTGGGGAAAAAAATACAGCATGTTGGTGCACTGGTGAAATAATTTACATTTTTTCTGCTGCTGAAACAAGAAGCATTTCAGGTTCTCTGGTGGCTCCTTTCCTGAAGCACCACAATGTCCCCTCCTACAGCTGAGAGTGTTCCTTTGGTTTGCCATGGTGAACCCGGGCTGTAGCATAGTTGCTTTGCCATCTTCAAATTGGGATCCCAGGAGGAGTGAGGCAGACAGCGGTGCTCCCACCAATATTCCCCCTCCTGCACCACACCCCACCAGAAGATGGCCAGTGGAACCAGGCAGCCAGGGAGAGCCTACGGAGGGGCTCATGGGCTTGGGCTAGTGTCACAACTCACCTTTCACATATGTCCCCTGCTCATGGAGAACCTCCTCTCAGATGATGTTCTTGGGCGTAGCAAGTTTGATACCAACTTGAGTGCTGTGCTGGAAGCAGTGTTTCTGTATTCAGGGTCTCTGATTTAGCCTCCCACCCCAACTTGACAGCGCAGTGGCCTTACTACAGCTCAAGATGGCCCAGCAAAACTGAACCCATCTGGGATAGCGGTTCTGAGACTCACTGCTGAGGGAAAATCACTTAAATCAGCACTTATCTGAGCATGCTTCAGCTGATGTCAATTTTGCCTTTGCAGAACCAAAGAGACTCAGGACAAGCACCCTTTCTGATTGTGTGCTTGCATGGTGCCCTCCACAATACGACTGAGCCTACAAAGATTTTCCTAACACACTTGAGCAGGCCGACCAAGATAACTCCTTGGCAAGCATGAAGGCAGCTGAAATAAATCCTCATGACGTTGTTACCCCCCCTTTTAGCTGCTTAATCAGGGCATAACAGCAGCAAAGCCAGTATTGTTTAATACCTTTTGCCCAGCATGAAAGACACAGAGAAATATCCAGATACCCAGGGAGAAAGGAGTTGCCCTTGGGCACAGACTTTAGATACACAACAATGAGGCACAGGAGGGGGGACAACACATGACATCGCCTCTGGCCAAAATCTATTTCTCAGGAAAGGGTTCAGCAAAACAGCAACCATTACCACCACAGAGCTCTCTGGGTTGTCATAGGATATGATTACACAGATTAACCTTGAAGTTAAAATCAGGAAGAAAATGTTTGGATCGATTCTTGCTCGCAGCTGAAAAAAGAGATTCATACTGCCCTATATGGTAAAAGTGCAGCTCACATTCAGTGGGAAAATGTGGATTTTATTTTCTTCAGTTACAGTGGTTAATCCTGTCAGCTCATTTTAATAATGCTTTTTATAAACCCACTCTGATCCAGATGTGGTATGTTATTGTGTTCTTTTCCGGGATGCTGGGCATTTAGTCCTCATTTACAACAAATTAATGATGCTCTCGTAAAAACAAGGCATCCAAAAGCTATGATACAATAACTATTTCTAACATTTTCCAGCATCTTTTTCAAACTGCCTCAGTTTGCTTTATTTCTACAGGATAAGGCTTGTCTGCATACCAGGTTTGAAAAAAAGATAAAAGATCCTGGCTTGACCTGAGGTTGACCTTTCTGTACACAAGCTCCGCTATTGTAGAGGAACCGAAAGCAGCAGTGCTTAGCAAAACCAAACCAAACAAGCACTGAGAAGCAGGTGGGGGGTCTCTCTGCAGTCACGCTGCAGAGAGGTGCAGCTAAGAGCCCCTTCCTCTGCACACCACCCTGGCACCTGAGAGCCAAATCCCAGTGCAGACCTCAGAGAATATTTGTCAGTGAACCCCAATGGGCCAAGTTTCTCCCCGACTTTAGAAAGTCTCATGTCTAGGAGCAGATCCAACTTGTGGTGTTTGCTCACATCTACTGTTATGAAGAAAACTAGCTTTTTTTTTTTCTTTGAGTCAAATTTTCTGCAAACCTCCTTAGTTTCATCATCCTTAGCAAGGCACGTTCAAAGCAGGCTGCAACTGCTCCGAGATTGCTGAGGAATTTGGGCTTGCAGTTACTTGCAAGAATTTGGATTATTACTCCTCCTTTAAATCTGAGACATTTTATACCCATGTAACTCCTAATTACAGAAGTTGCATCAAATTTGTGATTCGTTGTAGAAGTTTTTTTAAAGGGTCTTGTTATGTGATATGAGGATTTTTCATAGGAACATGGAAATTTACTTTTGTTTTCCTGGCCTAGTTCCCACATTTGAACTATTGCTGCTTTAACTTCACTGCAGGAAGCTGCTGACGATGCTCCTGCTCTGCAGATCTCTGCTGTGCTCTGCAGATCTCTGCTGCTTAGCAGAACAAATTGGGAAGTGATATTTCCCTTAAGAGAAAAGTTCCTCCCACTGAAAAACAAATGGCTTTTTAAAGAACTGCTTGGTCAAACATTGGACAGGTTTTTGCTGGAAAAATCTGAAAAGTGAGTCTCTGTGTAAAAGCTTAGAGATGAGTGAGGCACAGCTTAGGTGGGTACTCTACAGTAAGGACAGCTTCAGGACTGACTTCGAGATGAAATTCATCTCCCTTTAGTGCTGGCAGTAAGGCTGGATGATGCCCTCAGGGTGCACGGGTCTGGCAGCATTTTGCAGCCCACTCACCCCCCACCCCAAGATACTACTCCACAGGCTAGCTTGACCAGAGGGGCTGAGACAACCCCTGCACCTCAGCTAGAAGCCCAAGAGATCATCTTGCTCCAGGACACCCTGGGCCACCCTCTCCCAGGCTGCACCAGTAGCTAGTCAGTCTCACTGATTTTATTGCAATTCCTCACATTGGTGACATGATTAGGATCAGGCCAGAGAAGTTCCATTCCTTCCGCTGGGTATGTGAAGATGCCCATGTCAAAACAACTTTTCTTTACAATAATCAGCGCTTCCTTTCCCGATGCTGGCCAACCTCCAGCCTCCCAAGGTACCTACAGATCACAGATGAAGAGACTGAGAGGAACAACCTGACCCCCTGAGCGCTCACAAGGGCTACAGCTCAGCTTGAGTTCCAGAGGAAAGGGGTGGTCTTACTCTATCAGAAATAGCGCAGCTACCCGAGCCAGTGAAATATTACCGTGATGCATCGATTTATGTGCTTCCTGAATGAACTATATTTTACTTCTATCAGCCACCTGTTTTTCAGGCTTGACATTGTGGTTTCAGTTCTGCTGCTAAAATACACCTTGCACTCAAAATATTTCCTGTTCTGGTTCCTTCCCAGTTGCTTACAGAAACTGTGAGAGTCAGCGATGGAGACCACATCCTTCTGCAGGTACTGAGCAGCACTGAAACAGATGCAGCTGGCTACTGTTGCTAAGAGGAGGCACACACTGTGAAACCACTGCCTGCTAGGTCCCACTGCTGAAAGGGCACCTGTACAGGAGCTTGGCCTACATTGGAGGAAGGAGTGAGACCTGTCTCTGTGATAGTTTGATAAAACCACCTTCCTTACCCCTCAGAGGGTGCTTCCCTGCACCCTCCTCTGAGCAGACCCTTCCTCCTGCATCCAGCAGAAGAGCTGGTAGGAGTGAATCTGTCACTGGTAGGATATATGTGCCCAGGCATGGCTGGACCTGGGATGTCCTCTGGCACCTTGGCCCCGGCACATGCTCTCACAGCCCTGACCTAGCTGCACCATCTGTGGGGCCATCCTGCCCCATGGCATGACACCCTGTCCCAGCCCCATGACCTCTGCTTCCAAGCATCCCCTGAGCAATCCCAGCTTTTCCCAAGGCAGGTGCTGCAGCACTTAGGAAGTGATAGGGTGTCATGCAGGAGGAAGTCATCTGTATAAACCATAGGTGATTTCACACCTATATCACATTTAGTTCTTGCTAATATTTAGATCATGTGTAAAATTTCATAAACATGTACAGAAAACAGCAGTGTTGCTCGTAAGACACTAATTATACACCAGGGAAGTGGAAGTCTAAGACGACTGTGCACTTGGCAACAGGGCCACCAGCGGGTGTGTTGTGAATGAAACACCATCAGAAAGGTGCATCAAACAGGACAGAGGCATGTATAGTGCACTGTTACAACAGCAGTAGGAGCAAAGTTGGTCAGACCAACACTTCAAATGCTTTATTAAGGCTGAGTGAATAATGTAGAAATAACCATCAATAATTTAACCAGCAATTCCCTGAAACACCGAGGGATTTAAATTATTAAATAAATGCTCTTTGACTAATTTCTAGAGCAGATCTATAGCATGAAAAATTATTACTCAAACAATTTACGCACCCCGATATGCATACATGCCATCCCTGCACAGCACACCACCTCCTGCTGCCATAAACACACTGAAAGTTGTTGAATCAATCTAAAAGGTGCTGATTGATACTTACATTTCTCTTGCCCTCCATATTATATACATCAATGTTTATGCTAATCTTGCTATTAGCTGGTTGACAGCAGTAAGAGCTGTGAACAGAGCCGCGTGTAGCAATTCCAGAGCCTGTTTATCCTGAATAAGGTGTTCAGGTCTAGCTGTCACTGCCTGTTCCAACGCTTCTGGGAAGGCATGGTCCCAGGTGCAGGCAGGTACTTCCAAGTTGCTCAATAGTTGCTCAATTACCATCTTCTCTTACAGACATTTTTTTCCAAAGCATTGGGCATCTAATTGCAACTAGAAGACTTAAGAAATTCTTCTTTGAACTCTCCGCAATTACTTTGTCTGGACTGTAATATATGGCTATTTTCTAAATTTTGTCAAGCACAGGCTGCTTGCAGTTGATACAGAAAGAAAGGAAGATGGAGAAGGAAGGAAAAATGGCATAGTAATGTCACCGGAGCATAAACTAAGATTTTGGATATGTGAAGAGTATCCATCATGATGAAGCATTCATCTCTTCACATGACTTTCAGATGTTTTTCCAATACAAACACTGAGAGCCACTACAAACCAACAATAATTAATCAAGGTAGCCATGCTATTTCCTCCTTACTTATTTGTAAAATGTGACATAGCACTCTAAAAAAAGACAGACAGCAAGGACATGTTGAAAAGGCAGCACTTTCGTGGCATTCACCTGGTTTGCTCTTGAACAGACAGCATACTTCATAAAACATCAAACTGAGCAACACATCTACAAATTGTAACAGACTCTTGGAAAAGAACTGACGATTTATCTTGATGTGCATTTGCAACAATAAAGGTTGTGAGAAAGCTGCAAAATAATCCACAACCCTAGAGCACATGGTTCTGTACATCTAACTGAGGGGAGCTGACAAAAACCTCTTTATACGAAGCTCAGAAAGCAGTGAAAATTGAAAAACAGACTCGTACGCACTTTGCGTATCCAAGCAATTTCCCAGAAAGGTTTCAAGTTTTACAGTTAGCTTTTGTACTGAAAAGAAAAGAGAGTTAGTAACCTTTACAGTGAGTGACAGCTCTGAGAAAGTATAATACTGTGAGAAAACATATTATATTACATATTGCATCATGAGGTGGTTTAATTAATTAGACGCTACTAGTTTCTGTTGACATCAAGTATTCGTACTTTAGCAAATCAAATCATAGACAATTTCACAATCAGAACAACATGTTTTTCACCAGAAGAAAAAACCACATAATTATCTTTTAATGTTGTGGCCCCAGTTCTCAGGTTGTATTAACCTGCATTCTGAGAGATAGTCTCTCAATAATGAGAGATTCGTGGATTGATTTTACCTTGGACCACCACCAGTCAGTACTTCCTCTACATTCAGAGAATTACGGTTTTTCATGTTGCAAGAAAAACCAAGCTGTGTCAGAGCTGCAAATTGGATACTCCATCTTCCTCAGCATAATTTGTTGGATAAATAATGTGGTCTGGCAACTAGGGAAAGCCTGGGAGACATGTCTCCTGGGTTATGTGCCCGCTTTTACTACCAGCATACTTTACGAACACTTCAGGAATCCCATAACCTTCCTGTGCCTCTGTCTCCTGATTTGTGAATAAGGCAAATAATAACTTCATCTTTGTAAGGAGTTTGGATGCAATGGGTAAAAGATGTTATCATCATCCTGTAGATTACCATTGTTATTACTTAAAAAAATGGTTGCAGTAAATGCTGGGAGGAAACTTCCTAAGTGAAAGGTTTAGTAACTGAAGTGTTCTGGATCACATGGCAGAGGAGGTTTTTGCACAGTAACAGTTCAGTTGACAGAAAATCATAGAAAAGTAGAGCTGGAAAGGACTCCAGTTGCTTTCCCGTGCTATAAAGCCATATCAAGTGTAACCACAGCATCCCAGACAGTATTTGTATAGGGACAGGGACAAAGGAATAGGGAAGACAAGGTTGTCACAATGATCATAAGCAATCTATTCATTCACTAACTACTTGTGCAGTTAGAACAATTTTCCTCCTGTCTAACAGTCCTGACCTTTAGTTAACTTAGTCACATCTTATCCCACTCTTATTGAATTTGGCAAGCCATTTATTCTTGTCTTTTGTTCCAGGTATAGCTAGTATGTACCTCTTCAGTCCTCTTGTTTCAGTCAGAGTAAATCCAGCTCCTCACAAAATGCATTTTCTCTCATCGTTATGTCTCAGCTTCTTCGGACTTTCTCTTATTTGTTTACAAATTTAAGTTCTGAGTCCAAGTGTAGAAAATTCACTCTGGTTGAGAAGCCTCACCCAAGCAAATACAGCAGTTAGTTACCTCCAATTTCACATCATGGTCCTGTTACTACTTAATGGCATAGTGCTTGATATTTTTGCAACAGCCTTGCACTATTGGCTCCACTACAACCCTCATGTCCTGTAGCAGGACCACTGTCCACACATTTTGCATTTTACACTGACCTCTCCTTCATATCTATAGTATGTCACGTATATCTTTATTAAAATTAAATGTCATTTGCTCATTTTTAGTCCTTTTTCCAGTCTAGAATGGTCTTATTTTTTTCTTATCCTTTTCTCTGAAAACCAATATTTTTCAGTCAATTTTGTACGTGCATCCTTTACTTTCTCTGCAAAGTTGTAACTGACAATACTGTATATAGACAGTACTCAAGTACAAACCACTGTAGGAATCAACAGAACATCAAATCTTCTTTGATATCACCTTTCTGAATACAATTCTTGGACTTACTATGAATCAAACATAATGCACATCATATTTCCTTAATTTGCTTATAATGAGGAAGAAAGTTATACTGGCATGAGACAGAGAACACAGAATAATATTTCTTTAAACGAAAGCCTGTTACAGTGTTGAAAATAAGGACTATTTTCATTACATTTTCACCAGATTTTAACCTTAAAGAAAGGCAGAAATGAACAGAGTTAAGTAATCCTTTACTGTTTGTATAATTAATCACAAAGCTCTTGTACTGTGGTGCCCGGTACTTCCACAGCCATCGAGTTTTTATGTTCATTTTTTGCAAATATGAGTGTATTCCAATGAATTTTAAATATAACATGCCCCTGGATTCAGTCTGGCCCTGATTCAGGGGAAGCTGGGTCTTTAATATCTTTCAACCTCTCCTGGGTCATTTAGGTGACTGGGCTCTGCCTCTCACCCCTTATAGCAAAATCTTGTAGCTCATCCCTCACTCATCAGTCTTTCCCCTGCTGCTGCATTTGCCTCACAGGCTCAGCCTGGAACAGCTGCCTTGCAAGACACCCCTTTGGGAGCACAGTGCTGTGACTGCATTAATCCCAAAACAAGCTTTTCATAACAGCATCGTTAATTTCTACAGAGATTACCTCAGCAATCAGCCTGCACTCCCGAAGGGAGGAAGACTCCTCTAGTTCTGTATCCTGGGGGAGCAGGGGGTTTTTAGGTGCCCCATTTACCCAGGGGCTTGATGCCAGGGCTGTGCAGAGAGCAAAATGCTTTCCACATCTGTGCCTCTTTTAAGCAGAACTCAGGCTTATCTGTTCCTGCGTCAGTGCAGACAGCACGATAACCCCGGCATCTTTGGCAGCAGGTGAAGCTTCTCATTGTCAAAAATGGGAGATGAAGTTAAACACCTTAGTCCAGTCCAATTTTCAAAATTGTGGGTGCCTTATTACTCCCACTGGGTGCACTTTGCATAACAGAGCCACGGTTATACAGCATGGCAGTGCTGAATACGGAGACAGCTGCTGGCACCGGGGCACATACTCTACCAACTAATCTGGTCCATTCTTACAGGTGAAGGAATTATATGTCTATACAGAGGAACTTCCACTGAGATAACAGAGGCACATGCAGAGAAAGTCAGTTTGTCAGTAGACTCCTTTCCCCCTTGTAGCACTAATGTGGTCTGTGCCTGAATCCAGCTGTCTTAAAATCCAGCTAAAAACATCTGTTTGCCTTTCTTCTTTTCGTATTAATTAGGTAAAACATCTAAATGGCAGAATCTGACTCCTGTTTTGCACTGATTTAACAACTGGTGGAGACACTGAAGAATCAGGATCTCCTCCAAAAACGTACCAACTGACACAGTGCTGATGTTACAGCCTTAACGTGGTAGGCACAGAGAGGCTTATAACATGCCAAGTTCAATCATCACATTTCCATGCTGAGCTGCTAGCACTAGACAAGTGGATATTCAATTCACCCAGTCCTTCCCTGGTAACAAAGGAGAAAGACTCACCTAGAGAAAACAACAGAGCAAGCTGGTTTTGGATACTACATTAAGGCTAAATGCCGCCCTACCTCTGCTGAAGATCTTCTGAACATGGCATCTGAGTCAATAATGTCTTTTCAAATCAGCTTATTCCTTTGCAAGCAGTTGCCTAAGCCAATGCTTGGAGCAATTAACCCCAGTCCATGGAACCTGGTTTCTGCAGGCTGCTTGCCCTTAGCCACCCAGTAAACTGCAGCTGGCTCTGTGTCTGTATAAAAAGTGAGCAACCTGCAGCAGACAGGTTAGAGAGTGTCATTGAATAGATAACTTTGAG
This sequence comes from Buceros rhinoceros silvestris, assembly GCF_000710305.1. Taxonomy (NCBI): domain Eukaryota; kingdom Metazoa; phylum Chordata; class Aves; order Bucerotiformes; family Bucerotidae; genus Buceros; species Buceros rhinoceros. The sequence continues at coordinate 10,253 of NW_010427316.1, read as the reverse complement.
ACAGAGGAGTGGCTGCTTTTCAGCATTGTCATGTGGAACTGCTGGAGCCTGATCCTTCCTGCGATACAGGGGGTCTCCTACACTTATGCGGTACATTAATGCCATGTCTGCTCTCAAATACCTGGTCTGCTCTGCAAGTGCTTCACCTGGGATGGTGCTGCAGATCAAAGATAGCACAAGGAGCAAGGGAACAGCAAAACAGTGTTTTCGAGTGGTTTGCTGTTGCGGATGTGCAGAACATGCCTTAAGCACAAGCACATCCCACATGAAAGCCAGCCATCTGACTGGGGAAGTGCCAGTTGGTAGATGCAAGCAATTTGCCCTACTTACTATTAAGGCTCCGAAAGCTTCTTTTGAAGGTGTTTTCTCTTCTAGCCCTATTGCTGCAAAGTGCACAGTGTGCATTTCCTTAGTTGTCAGTGGACCGCCACATGGCAGTTAGACCTGTCACATGCAATCAGTTTCACTCACTAGGAACCCACAAGAGCTGACAGCTCGTTATGTCCTGGATATAGTTTCGAATAAGGATAACAAGCTTTTGGTTCTGCTGCTTGTGCTTCTTGCAAACCCGCTCTCCTTTTCAGATGTTTTAGATATTACAGCTTTTTGATCAAGGTAGAGGAAAATAAAAACACTTTGCCATCAATCACAGCTGGTGTATCACAGACGTTTTAAGCCATTTCAAGCCATTTCTTTTGCCATTGGTGGGGAAGCTTAACCCTTTGAACATGCTGAGACATCTCTGACAGAGAGAGCAAGGACATGATCTCCTACGCTCCTTCCAGCCTCGTGGTTCTCCATTTCTGTGAATAATGAAGTAACTTCCTAAAGGCAGTTGTGCTGCACGAACTTATAGATGTGATTAATTCATGAGACAGCACATTAATAATAAAGCAGAACATCGCTAGGGAGAGAATATTGTACTTATTACCCAACAACTCTTCAGAGATCTGTGGGGTGCAGGATTTAGCTTCTCTTAATAAATTATATATAAGTTTGTTATTTCCATAATACTATGCCACTAAAGAAGATTTTATTTAACCACCTCTGCTCATCATCTTTCACCTGCTATATAAGTGTTGTGGTTTGTTTAGAGAGGATTACTTATCTCCCTTTGTCTCCTCCATAAAGACAATCTCTTTTCTCTTGACTGTTTAACACTGCTTTTTCCAAGCAATAACATGTATATTGCACCTGATAGATTATCCAATATCCAAACGAAACGCTGAGCTTGGGCAACACATCTCCACAGATCATTCATCACCCTGCTGAGTGCTTGTACATGTCCATACCAAAATGCATAGTTTAAGTCGTTTGCATTAACACACTCCTCTCCCCGCTAAGAAATTTAGCAATATTTAAGGAGGCAAAGCAGAACCATTGTGCTTTTTAGTGGCTCTTGAAAAGGTGGTAGCATACAAAGATGATGTAGGGTAAAAACAGGAAATTTCAGAAAGCTGAATTCTATTCTGCTTTAACCCTACACAGGCTTTTTTTTTATTTGAGGTGAGGAAGGCAGAGGTATACAAGGTATGTTCAGGGAATAATCTGTCTCATTTTGTACAATGAAATCTCATTCAGATTTGAATATCTGGGACACTATATCACTAAGTTGTCATACAAAAAACAGTGACAACTCTTACAACACTCACCTGACATGAGTAGGATAGACCCACGTCCGGAGTAGAACCTGATAATTTGCTTCCCTGGAAGAATAGTATTTCTTTAAACCACTGATAAGCTCTGACATGGTGTCAGGTTATATCAACGCATTTCCATAAACCAATTTCACATATGTGTGAGATGCTGTCAATGACATGCTCACAACTGAACCGGATAAATATTTAAATGATTTAAGTATTTAATTTATGGCTTGTTCACAAATACCAATTTCAATTCTCTCAGCTTTCCCTGGATAATCCAGTATGTTTCCTCTTCCCCATGACTAATTGTCTGATGAATAAATATATAAAAAAGGTCTGTATTCTGCGCCCTTACCCACAAGGGCATTATCAATGAAGAAAGGTCTCCTGCTTGGTTTTCACAGATGTTGTACGGAGTACGCTTTAAAATCATAGCCATGCTGTTATTTCAAAAGTGCTGTTCGAAAGCTGAACATAAAAATGTATTATCGCTCATCTAGAAGCATTTCCCTTCAGGCAGCAGAAAAATTTTTGTTAACATTAAGTGGGGCAGAACCAACACTTGCAGCAGAAGTGTGGGCTTTTCTTCATCTCCAATTTTTGTCTGTATGGCAGGGCTCCCCCTTTTTCCTGTCTTCTGCTGAAGATACGAGGCATTCCTCTGAGTTTCACTCAATGAGAATTTAAACATCCTTTGTAACTGAGACATGATTATTGGTTTCAAATTACCCCAAGAAAACTGGGGGGTGGGGGGTGGGAAATGTCTCTGAACAAAATCCTCCACAGGACATAACAGTGTATTTAAAAACAACACATTATGATGTCAGAAGTAGGTGTTGACAGTGCTCAAACCGTCAGACATTTTACAATGAGCTCCAGGAATCATGATCACTGCATAGGGCAAGAATCAACTATGGTGAAAAAGCCTGCATATAGGTAAAACAGGAGGTCTTGCTAACAGTTCACAAGATTTCTGAGATTTATTTACCTCCACTTTTGTGAAAAGTGATGAAACCAATCTGGTCACAGCCAGCAACTGGATGAAGTGGTGTAAACTGTAACAGCAGCAATTGCTCCATGAATCTGAACGTGGAGATGCCCGGTGAGCTCTGCCTTGCAAGCCCACCAAGCATGGCAGAGAGGGGACAGATCAGGCCCAGAGGCTTACAGCTGGTGCAAAACTTGCTGTGGACATTTTGGGAAACCCCACTCACTGCCTATTTCTGCAGCATACAGACCCACTCTGCTGAATGCCTCACTTCTTGCAAGGGACAACACAGGCACCAATTAAATGCCATTATGGGAGACAGGTTGCCAACACGCCAGGTTAACACTGTGCAAGAAACACACTGCAAGCAGAATTTCAAGCTAGATCTAAATGTGAACAGATCAATCTGTTAAACCAAGATACCCAAACCAGACCCAAATAGCACTGAGGAGCTTCAGTGCTGCATATGCTGGTTTCAGGTGCCTATCTCCAAGAAAAATTTTTCAAAAAACCCATCTGACCTGCTGAGGCACTTGAAATACCAAAAGCATTTACAGTTTCTGCTGAAAACATCCTTTGGCAATAGTACCTGTGCTATCTTGCATGCCCTATAGCACCATTCTCTTGGCTGGTGTGACTATCTAGGTATCTATCTTTTTGCCTACGGCTTTTTAGATTTCGGATGTTTAGTGCCCCTGTGCCTAAAACCCCTGAAGAGCATGATTTTTTATGCATACCAGAACATATCTAAGACAAACCAAGAGGCTACATTTATCCTAGTGAATAAAATGGTTTCTCTAGCCCTCAGGGCAGGTAGCATGGCACAGCATGCATTCATACAGCTTCACCCCACTTGCCTCCAAAAACGGGTGCTCATGTTCAAGCTATTCCCTGGGAAAGCAGCCAGCACGGGCTAACCCTCAGCCGTTCCTGTCCCTTGCCTGCTGCAGCCGGGGCTCTCGAGTACAAACCCCACCAGGACTCAGCTAATGACTAAATACTACGGGCAGTTGCAAGCTGCTGCTCAGGTCTGTGTCTGTCCTTGTTTACTTTATTAGTAGAGACCCTCTGTCCTGAACAGTTGAGAGAGAGGGAGGAAGAAAGAAAAAAAAAAAAAAAGGAAGAAATAAAAAAAAAAATTACTTTCTCAGAAGACATGAAGTTAATTTCATAGAAGCAGAAAGTAAACTGTCGAGGGGGGAAGAAAAAAAAAAAAAAAAAAAAGGAAGAAATAAAAAGAAAAATTACTTTCTCAGAAGACATGAAGCGAAGTTTATGTTTTTGTGTTTTAAGATCCTGGCTGGGAGATAAGGCCAAAAATCAGAGGGAAAAAGAAAGGTGTTTGAGGGTGCTGGAGGTGAAAAAGGAAAGCCCTGCCAAAGGTGAGAAACTTGAAGAGGCAGAAGTGAAGAGAGGAGTTAGAAACAGGAGAGGGAAGAAACTGAGTGATGCACCTGGGAAGCTCATAACTGCAGCAGAAGCAAGAGGGGATGGGGCTGAGAGTGAAAATGAAAAGCAGTGAGGGGTGAGTAGAGCAAAATGGCTGAGCACAGAGTCCTGGGGACAGACGAGAGGCCAGGTTCATTGTACACAGAAGGAAACTGCACTGATGGGTGTAGAGGCAAAATGCATGCATGCACGTGCATTAGGCTCGAGCTCCAGCAGCCACCTCTCTGTGCCAGCGTAAGTTATTTCTTCTTTGGAAATAAAGTGAATTGTGCAAGGTTGGCATGGGCTGATCTCCTTATAAGGGCCCAGGAACGAGCGAGTGCTGGCAGCCGGCGCAGTGGGGCTGCCCGCGGCGCAGGTGGTGCCGCTGACAGGCACAGCACAACAGCTGCTGCTTCTCCCTGGGCTTCCCAGTCAAGCAGGGAAAGACTGACGAGTCTGAGGCCAAAACTGAAAGGAGGGTAGGTTGGCAAACCGAGCGCTGAAGTTGTTAGGGAAAAAAAATTGTCAGCAGTTCTTAAACAAATATCTTTCATAAACACAATGCCGTTCGGACTGCATCACTGGGAGCATGCATGTGGGGTTGCCGTTAGCTCACACACTTGCCTTTCAGAGGTTCAGGCTACATGGGCCTGAACTTGAAAGATGGTAAGGGCTCTCACTCTGTGGCTGGCAG
>NW_010427316.1:0-5341 GCF_000710305.1 Buceros rhinoceros silvestris | reverse complement strand
AGGTACCACAGCCTCCACAGCATCAGGTTGCGGCTGTAGTCTGCCCTGCCCAGAGCCACATGTTTCAAGAGAGATGAATGACAGTCTCCAAAGAGCTATGTGCCTATGTGGTCAGCGAATGATGTGGAGTCATTAAGAGTCTTTGTGAGTCACAATTTTGTTACACAGAGACCTAAATAACACAACAGGGCCTCAAAATTTTAGGTGGATTAGGCCGAAGAGTAGTCTGGCATTTCTAGAGTAACATGCCTCTATTCGATTGCATACTGAGTGACTTACTTCCCCAGAACTTACATACCCTCAAATGACTACATCTAGATATATAGGTAGCAATATAGCTGCTGTTCTGATGTGGCCCTTGGACCACATAATCACCAGACATACATTTTCAACTTCTCTGAAAATTACTCCTTTTGTCAGCTAGCTCTATACCTTACTGACGTGTGACATTATAAGCAAAAATGCAGTGTATTTTAGACGGTTAATGGAAGCAATCCTTTTCTTCCATCTTTCAGGATGTTTCACTGTTACAGTCAGATTATCCCTGTTTGCCAGTCACTGAATCCTCTGTACCGTGTGCTGCTGAGCCTCATCTCCCCTTGTCTCAGCCACAGCTGTGCACTCTGATTTGGTCACATCACATCAGTGCAAGCACAGGTCAGCTGAGGTACCGGTGGGTCCGCACAACACAACTCCCCAGGGTGTGTTTCAGGGAGGCAGTGCCACCCCGTCACACAGCGAACCTCACCAAGGAGGGAGATCTGCCAAGAGTTGCCCAAGAGCTATAGTTTCTTCTAGTGAACTAAGGCTTTTCGTGATGGTCTTTATTGTACAACCTACAGTGATTAAGGCTTCCATGTTCTCAAAAGGAAATTAATATTTTGCAGGCTACGTAAGGAAGAATTTGGGAACTTGAGAGGCTAGGAGGGAAAGAATACACAAGAATGTAATTAGGTGAAAGATGAAATGCTTCAAAAATTCCTTCAAATTTCGGAGAATCAGAGGGGTGAAATCATTCCAGTCAGCAGCAAATTCACTTAAAGTTGTAGTAGCAGGAAGAAGCAATTTGGAAATTTTAGCTGGATTCACAAATCAACTTCATTTAGAAAATAGAAGGTGATTAGATACAAAGTTAAATTTGAATTGCCTTGATTCATTGCCATGAAAAAGCCAAGTGCTGCTTTTTCAAATCATGGAGGCTTTGTTTTTCCACTTTTTATTTGGTAAAAGACATTTTCAAATAGACCTAAGCACCAAGGAAAAAGATTAAGGAATAAATACGTATTTAGAAACAAAATGAAATATTCTGGATCAAAAGAAACAAAGCATTATGTGGAGATTACATTTTTTCAGGAAAAATGAAAAAATCGTTTTCAGGTTGACCTACCTGACATCTATTCCTCCCTGTTTACCAGGGTGATCATCAAGGCAAAAACTCATAATACACTTAACAAGCTTAACTTAACTTACAAGCTTACACTTAAACTCTAACAAGCTACAGCGAGCTCCAACTCCATCTCAGGAGCACCCTATATAAAAGATGGATCTGCTGTGTGAAACCCCATTAATACTGTGAAGCGTCCTCAGTACCGAGATGTTTAGCATAATTTATTGTTCTTGGCAGTTCTGGTGCACTTTATTGTGCCAATAATGTTATTGAAAAGAAAGAGAAGGCATCTTGGCCAATTATTTGATAACCAAGCTAACTGCTAAGATTTGAGTCCAATGGGAAAGATTCCAACAATGTTTTAAAAAATGCCTTTGTTCATTTTTTAAAGAAACTATACTTGAAATATAGCTTAATTTCATAAGATTTGAGAAACATGTGCAATGCTTATGAGCCTTCAACAGGTCACTTCTCACATGTCACATTAAAAACACAAACTGAAAATCTCATTCTTCATCCTTTTACATCCTTTGTGAAAGATATACTGGTATACTCCCAGTGGAATATAGGAACACAACACTTGTAATTCAGACTTTGTGATTTCTGACTGTGGCACAGGTAGTTTAGGTGCAGTAACAGCTCCCTTCTTAAAATAGTCCATAATGTGTTTGCTAGAAAGTCCAAGGAAGAGGAGCTCAAGCATTTGCTTCAACTTCTTCATAAGTATCATTGTACCGCTCAAAGTTTAATGAGCTTTAATAGTATCACTTGAAGCAAGGGTGTTTCTTTCTTCCACAGAAACTGCCTTGTGAATCTGTTCAGAAATGTCCTATTCTTCCTTCAGTGAACTAAGGCTTTGGTTTCAGTGCTGAATTTCAGGAATGGGGAAAAAAAAAAACAACAATTTTTATGCTGCTGAACACACCATAAAAATTTTGCTGAAAGATCTTGTGTAATGGTAATTCTGCAGCCACACATGAAATCTTTTAAAGATAAATTTTATTTATTAACTCATATTTTCAAATAGAGGAGATCTGGGACCAACAAACTCATTTAATAAATGATAGCAGGAGGGAGTACTTGATTTTAGATAGGCTCATATCACCTTCGATTTTGTTTATATGGTGGTGTAATCATGGGGGCAATATAATAATACAGTAATGATTACACTGAAACTGCATTTAAATTAGTATCTAATTCATCAGAAATATTAGTCAGAGATAACAGGGGCAGGATATTGAGAACAAAAGAAATCTTCAAAAAGGAGCAGGAGTTTGAGGTACATGAGACATCTCTGAAAGGTTACAGTTAATTTAAAGGCAAGAAACTCGAAATGTATAAAAATAGCTGCCTGTTGACATTTCTTATAATGGAAGTCATGCCTTAGAAATGTAAGGGCAACCAATTTTAAATGTAGGAACAGGAAATTTTCTTTTCCTTTATGTTACCCTGTGAAACTCACAGCTGGAAGATAGCAGAGCAGACAAGAGGTAGCAGAAGTTTGATGTTTCTTATTTATCTAGGAAAAAACATATGGAGAGAGGCAAACTACTGAGCTTCATGGTACAAATCATCACCTAGGAATATAAGGGGTGGTTATTCAGAGACAGGACGCTGGACACAGAAGGACATCGGACTCTCTGTCAGTTCCTATTGCCCTCCCCCTGGAAACAGCTAGTGGATACAGAGCATTTTTGAGTGGGAAAAACAGCCAAGATAACTCAGAAAATGTTGGCCTGCTGTACATGTGAGATATAAATATTTCCTTGTCATGGCTGGAGGTTTGGGAGGCCTCAGACTAACTGGAGACACCATGTTGTCACGTGCCAGACTGTTGGAAAACAGATGGGGAGTCACCATAGAACAAACTGCTATTCACGAGGCAAAACTTTAAAACAAAGCCTGTCCTTCAAGTTCTGGTGGCCCATTAAGATGCAGCATGGTTTAGGACACTGGGGCATCAGCTGTGCAGCTAGAGGACCTTGGTGACATATTGTCAAGAGCCCATTGGCCGTGTCTCGTTTGGATGCACAGGGTCATATTTTAAACAGAGTTCAGCGCGCACAATTAGAGTCCTGCCAGTAAACACATGACTTTTCCAAACTCATAGATGGAAAGGGTGCATGTGGCAGTTTGAGAACCAGAGGGACAACAGGTACCAAATGAGAGATGGTCACAGCACCCAATCTCTGAATCCACAGCCGGCTTTATTTCTGCCACAATGCATGGCAGTTTCAAACTGTTAGGTGCCTCTGTCGAGTCCAACACTGCACTGCCAGGGTCTCTAAACCATGTCCCTAAGCACCACATCTACACACCTTTTAAATAGACCAGTGATAGTAAACGCTTGCTCTCAAATACCTTCATACTCCCAAATAGTGGTCCTCACATATAACTGTGATCAGCCAGGCACCTACACAAGTACACCTTGGCAAAGGCCGGGCTCCAGCAGTATCACTTAATAAGTTCCATTTCAGCTTTTGACTCAGCTTCTTCCAGGATCTTTCCAAGACGTGGATCCCTCCTTCCTTTCCAAGGCATGTACTCTGTAACAAGGACATGCTCAGAGTACCTGAGCCTTCCTAGCCAGAGACTAGCAGGTCGGCGAAGCAACATAACTGAGTCATCAGGTGTACTGTTTCTACTGACAGCTACATCCAAGGCTGAGGGAAGGTGGCAACAAGCACAGGAAGGCTAGTAGTGGGAATCTGGCTAGAACAGAAGGGTAAGTCCCCGCTTGAGCATCTCCAGTTGTGCATGTTGACCAGCTGAATCAGAGAGGTCCATTCAGCAGAAATCTGCAAGTACAAGCTCAGTGCTGTCACCGAGAGAGCACAGAGGATCCTGGGTCATTGCTGGCCCAGCCCTCTGCCAGCTGTGCAAGGAGATGTGATTGGTGCTAGGGAGAAAATTGTCATATGTCCATGGGAGAAATTATAAAGGTGTAATGAAAGCATCATACAGGGCCTTAATGATATTGTCTAGATTACCATGGAGTCATCTGATCAAAGATACTTCTAAGTCAGGGAGAAGGATTGCCAAACTAACTATGGGAGACAGAAGGAGGAGATAGCATGTATATCGCTGCAAAGGAGAATTCAATGATTCTCGTCAATAAATAAACACATTAGGAGTGTTTAGACAAAGACCTCCTAGGGTCAGTTATACTAGTGGAGGATCTTGAAGCAGGGATAGTTTTCTCTTTAGATGCTCCACTTGTGGATAACTAGATACTGAGGAGACTGATGCTCTTGCAGCGGATACATTAGGGAAAAAAAGAATTGGCTGCTTGACATGCTCAGCTGCTGGAGCAGGGGCCTGAAGTGTGATATTGGCCAGTGCTTCCCTCGAAGTCTTATAGTGTACACTCTTCTGGTCTTATTTCTCATGCACTGTGGAAAAGATGAAGGAATATTGGAACTGAACATCCCCATCCCTCTGTGTTCTTGGTCTTGCCCTTAGCCCTGGTGAGTCCAGGTGGACTCATGTTCAGTGATGTTCCTCATTGAGATAATTCTCCAAATTGTCTGGGGACCAGCAGCCTGTGGGCTAATTGTAGTCTTTGGTACATCTTCTCCTTGTTTACCTGTGCAAATCGACGGGTGTGCAAAGAACTTGAACAGCTGAAAAACTGTCATCTTAAAAGATCCTGAGGTTCCGGGCTGAGTTAACACTGACACAATCAATTAAGGTGGTAGGATCAGAGTTGCTCCTAATATTTCAGAATGCCAACAGAGTAATTCTTTTCTCATGCATATCAAAATGCTGAGAGATGTAGTGTACTTGTTAAAATCAGATGCTTCTACCAGAAACTCACTTATGGATCATATCATCCTTTCAGTGCCTCCAAAGCTCAGTATCTTTGTGGGATAGTGTCACCGGTTTGGCCGAGGTAAAACACCAAGATCCAGCAACAATACCTTTCCTATCCCACCAGAGATAGGAGAAGGGAGA
>NW_010427315.1:2523-3441 GCF_000710305.1 Buceros rhinoceros silvestris | reverse complement strand
CCCCAGCTGCTGGTGCTGCGCTGGATGTTCAAAGGGAGGGTCTCTGCAGCTGACGCCACGTGCAGTAAGAGAGTTGAACTGATAACAGAACGGGCTCAAATGGGGAGCTCTGGCTGCCCAGGAATCTTGAAGTGATCACAAACTGGCCAAAGGGCAAAGACTTTGGAATGTTGCCGGAAGACGAGGTAACACGTGCTGAAGAGGCCCCACCATAGAACAAACTACCAGGTAATGAGAAGTGCTATGATCTGTTCACTGATGGGTCATGTCTCATTGTGGTATCTCGTTCCACCTCATTGATGGTGGAAGGCTGCTCCTTGAAGTTCCACACAACAGGCCACTAGAGGTGCTGAGGGAAAAGGTGAATGGAGTGAGTTTGCTGAGGAGAGAGCCATCCAGCTGGCTTTAGATACTGCTGAGCAAAAAAGGTGGCCAGTGCTCTGTCTCTATACCGACTCATGGATGGTGGCAATGCCCTGTGGGGTGGTTACAGCAATGCAAGCAGAGCAGCTGGCAGCACAGAGGTAAAGCCATCTGGGCTGCTGAAGTATGTCAAGATACTGCTTGAGAAGCTGGTTGTGAAAGTACGTCACATGGATGCCCACACACCCAAGGGTCAGGTCACTGAGGAACATCAAAACGATCAGGAGGTGGCTTGGGCTACCAAGGTTAAATTGCCTCAATTAGACCTGGATTGACAGCACAAGGATGAAGTATTTTTGGCTTGGTAGGCCCGTGACACCTCAGGCCATCAAAGTAAAGATGCAACAGGCAGGTGGGCTCGCGTCCAAGGGGTGGACTTGACCGTGGACAATATGCATAAGTCATCCATGAATGTGTAACATGCACTGTGATTAAACAAGCCAAACAGTTAAAGCCTGTGTGGTGGGGGGGGGGGCGGCCGGGGTTAGTTCAAAC
>NW_010427315.1:0-2449 GCF_000710305.1 Buceros rhinoceros silvestris | reverse complement strand
CAACAGGGGTGTGGATAAAAAAAGCCAAACATGTAAAGCCTGTGTGGGGGGGGGGGGGGAGGGCGGGGTTAGTTGAAACAGAGGTATGGGGAGGCCTGGCAAACTGACTGTATCACACTTCCACCATCACGCCAGGTAAACACCACGTGTTTACTACAGTGCAAGCCGCTACTGCACAGCTGGAAACATATGCTCTGCCACTGCCCAGAACACTATTCTGTGCCTGAAAGGGAAATCTTGTGGCGACACGGCACCCCACCAAGAACTGAGCTGGACAACGGTACTCATTTCTGAAACAACCTTACAGACACCTGGGCCAAACAGCATGGCACTGAGGGGCTCTATCACTTCCCCTATCATGCACCAGCCTCCGGGAAAACCGAACGGTACAGTGGACTGCTAAAAACCACAATGAGAGTCATGGGGGGTGGGACCTTCAGTCAGTGAGATCTAGACTTAGTTAATGCTAGAGAATCTGTCAATCAAGCTGGCCCTGCCAAATCAAAACTCCCATTCACCTTAGAAAGAGGTAAAATCCCTGTAGTGCTCATGAAGAATATATCAGGGAAGGTGGTTTTGGTGAATCCTGCTTCAAGCAAAGGCAGACTCATTCACTGAGTTGCTTTTGCTCTCATTCACTGGGTTGCTTTTGCTCAACGACTTAGGTGCACATGGTGGGTGATGCAGGAGAATGGGGAGTCCAAAGTGTACCTCAAGGGGATTTAATAATTTGGGTGAGAATAGAAATTGTATTATATTAATTACTAAATAACCCTGCTACTGTATGTCATCACTAACATAGCTGCAGTGAGCCATCAATGGTATTACAATAAGAATCACTCTAATCAATGACTTTGAAATCAAGTGAGGAGAAGCAATGATAGAACTTGAACTGGCTTCAACAGCTGGCACCCAGCAATTTCCTCAAGACCAACACCTTCAAACCACAAGCCGTGTGTGTGAGCCACACCAGATACATCAACCTCGAGCTCTGGATGCAGCTTGGAACAACCCAACACCATCCTTCCTGTCATGAGACTGTTATGACAGATGGAGCCCGAAGGTCATGGATTAAATGAACTCAACAAACACGGTAGAGGGATGGCCCATAGACTAAGGGCATGGCATCTGTGCGTATGTGTGTATATATATGTTTATAGGACAGGTAAAGTAGTAGATCTGGGTATGATGTAGATGGTATAGAATAAGGGGTGGATAATGTCCTGGGTTCAGCTAGGATACGGTTAATTTCCACAGCCAGAATAGCCAGATGAAACCAGCGATGGGACATTCGATACCATACTGACATCATGCCCAGGATATATAAGGGGGAGGCTAGCCAGGGAGGGAGTGCAGTTTCAAACAGCAGTGCAGCCGTGGTAAGCAGTGGATTGTGTATCACTTGTTTTATTACTGTTATTACCATTGCTTCCCCTCTCTATTTGTGTGCTTCAAGTAAAATCTCCCCATGTTAATTCAGGCAGCTTTACTTTTTTTATTTTTTTTTCTCCTTTCTCCCCACCCCAGGGATAGGAAGGCATGAGAACGCGGCTGCATGGTGCTTAGTTGCCAGCTGGGTTCAAACCACAACTATCTGTCACTTCTCCTTCACAGACCCTCTCTGCACTTAGACTCCTCATTCTTTTTTTCTTTTTCTTATGCTTTGTCTGACTCCTTGATGGATTGTCTAAAAGGCTGCCTTGACTTGTGTAGCAGTCACTGAAATTTGATAGTTTTCTCAGGGTCATTTCCGCACTTTAGATTTCTGTGGTCTTCAACTGTGCTCTCCACATGGCAAGTTTTGTACTTCCATTTTCCACCAGACTTTTATCTTCTCGTTCTGTCAGTCCCTCAAAAAGGGGTCTTTGAGCCCTTGATCAAGTCCTTAACCTGGAAAAGAAATGCTAAAGCAGGGGTTCTTTCCACGGGGTACAATCCTTCAGGATAAATACACTCCAGCGCTGGACTCCCATGAGCTGCAGTTCCTAACAGAAAACTTGCTCTGGCATGGGCTCTCCATGAGCTGCAGCTTCTTTCAGGGTATCCCCACCTGCTGTGGTGGTGGATCCTCCACAGGCTGCAGTGTGGACAGCTGCTTCACCATGGTTTCTATGGGCTGTGGGGGAATATCTGCTCCAGCACCTGGAGCACCTCCTCCTCTTCCCTCTTCAATGACCTTGGTATTCACAGGACACATATGTTTGTGACACACATTCTCACTTCTGTTTCCCAACTCCTGTGCAGTGGTTTTTACCCTTTCTTAAATATGTTATCACAGAGGTGCTGTCAACTTCACTGGTGGGCTCAGCTTAGGACAGCAGTTTGTCTGCCTTGGAACCAGCTAGAATTGGCCATATCCAACACAGGGGCAGCTCCGGAGTATTCTCACAGGAGTAACTCCTGCAGTCACACAAAACCAATTGTTACGAAAATACCCCGCAGACACTTA
>NW_010427314.1:29273-29689 GCF_000710305.1 Buceros rhinoceros silvestris | reverse complement strand
TATTTATATTTACATTTATATTTGTATTTATATATTTGTAAAAACACAGATCTGATGGTAATTTTGTACACTTCTGTAGAAAAGTGATTTTTAAAACAATCCTCAACAGAGGAAGGCTGTTGAGTTCTGGAGGTCATTCCCAATGGGAGTAAGGAGCCTCTGGAGTAGACTGGCTGAAAGAGGGTCTGCACGGTGGCCGTGCAGGTGGCTGCTTGATGCATAGAGCCAAAGTGATCTAAAAGAGCAGTTGCAAAAAGCCAGGAAGGAGGCTGAGGTGCAAAGATGTGCTATTGGAAGGGGCACTCTTTGTATGGACTGGAGTCTCACCCGCTTTTCCCATCATTGCCCCCTGTTTTTAGCCAGCACAGACCATCTTGAGCCTGCAAATGGAGACTGGCAACTTTGCCAGATGAGCA
>NW_010427314.1:18607-29098 GCF_000710305.1 Buceros rhinoceros silvestris | reverse complement strand
TGAACAGTTTATGGTCAGAGAAAGCATGTTCACTCTGTTTGAGGGGAAGGAAAAACCACTTACATGGAGGAAAGATTAAAATTAGATGTGTTCTTTCTGCCCTTGCTGTGTCAGCAGATGCCAGGAATTTTTATGATCATTAGGTCCTCTCCCTCTCTTTACATTTGCTGTCTCACAAAAAGGCTCACGTGCTGAAACTGTGCTCGCTGGATTCTGTCTTTCCAATTCATGCAGTCATGCCTGTGACTGTGCGATACAGCGTATCTGCTGCACATCATGCTCCTTGATCGTGTTTGGAGGGATTTGTGTGAGTAGCTAGAGGTAGAGGACCAGTCTGCTTTTTCCTTTTTTTTTTTTTTCTGTTGGTCCTGTTGCATTCGCTTCTTGCTCACCATTGGATGATCTGAACTGACTGAGTTCCAGTAAACAGATTAAGAATTGCGGACCAGTCTGCTTTTTCCTTTTTTTTTTTTTTCTGTTGGTCCTGTTGCATTCGCTTCTTGCTCACCATTGGATGATCTGAACTGACTGAGTTCCAGTAAACAGATTAAGAATTGCGTATTTGGTTTTCTCTGATGGCTGTTTTGTGCTCACTACAGCTGGGGTCAGGCAGGATTTCACACCTTTTTGAAGTCACTGGAGAATGATGTCCATTGGGAGTTGAGAGGGCTTTTCCAGTTGGTATTGGAGCTGTCTGGAGATGACCTGTTCTGGTATTAAAAAGCCTGGCAGATGTGCTTTGCTCTGATGTGATGGAGATTTTGCAAGTTTCTGCCTTAGATAAGTCACTGTCATCAAGATCTGACATGATCATATCAATACAAGAAAGCTTCAGATGACGATTACTCAGCTTGATCCTTTAAACTGAGTACCAGCCTCTGTTTATGAGTGTATATAGCCTTTAATTAAAATTGAATCTGGAAACTCTGTGTCTCCGAGTACTTTCTGCAGTTCTTTGATTCTATTCACAAGAAAATAGTAATTGTATTAAAGTCTGCATGATATTTCCAGGGGAAAAAAAATAGTGTTTTCGCTGTGAGCTGCTGTCTCCCAGAACAGATGTCAAGAAACTAAAAATATTTTGGTGACTATGCTTAGATGTCAGTATTGATGTTTGTATCCTCCCTCTAGGGTTTTTCTCTATGGGGATCAAGTTAGCAGAAAGGACAGTTGGAAGAGGATCTGCAGTGGCCGTTCTACTACAGACAGAGCTTGGTCCAAAGTGTGTTGATGGATTTGACGAACTCTCTTGCACACCACTGGATGATGGGCAGAGCACGAGGGGGAATAGCTAGTGGCATCACATGTGGCTAAAGGATGAGGGAAAAAAAAAAGACTGTGCCACCAAAAGGAACAGGCGAGTGACTGAGAAAAGAGCTTGGAACTTGGAAGGAGGTTCAGACAGACTCGCTGCTATTCGGAAGGCATGAAGTTGTTTTTCTCTTTTCAAGTAGTTAGAAATTACATAATACTGTGCTGTGAATTTGAGATACAGTTAGAAACATTTTGCCTATTAGAAACCTAGTTAAAATGACATTCAAAAAACACAGCTGTGACATGAACGTGGCAATTCATAGTTTTTAAAAAGTTCTTTATGTCTCAGGTAGGCATATGTATTTTCATTCCTGAGAAGTTATTAAAAATGTATTGAAGATACATTGGATGCCACTAACCGAGGGCCAGAAAGTTATTGCTGAAGATACAGCAATAGGTGTGGCTCTAGAGGTTCATAGAGTTTGGACCGATAATACAGACTTGCCAGACACTTATCACAGTCAGTGATGAAAACTTGAGTTTCAAAACAAGCAACCATTGCCAGTATTTTCTAAATCAATAAGACTCCTTCCCCTCTAGATATTTCAGAAAAGGCTGCTGGATCTTCAAATGGAAGGGGTTTCTGTGCATCTCTGCACACTGGAAGGAGTTGTGTTAGCTAAGTATCTATACAAATATGTTGGGTTTATTTGGCAAGTCAGTATAGATTGGTTCTGTGACTGTACCTTGAAAATTAAAAATAATTTCCTTTTCAGTCACTAATATTGTGGCTGCAGGATTCCAAAGCAGGTATGGTCATCACTATTATAACTTAAAGTATTAGAAGTAAAGATAAAGTCAGCTCACAGTATCTAAAACATGTCAGTGGGGCACAAGGTATTATTTGGTCTGCTGGAAAGAGGAAAGAAAATTTGTGGCTTTTTCTTTACGTATAGGGACCACCAAAGATTCACGTTAAATTGCTGAGAGTTATTTATAGCCTGGTACAGGGAAAGAAAGCCTGGTCAGCTACTACACCTCTGCCATTCGATGTGTTCTGGAGGGAAAGGGTCTTTTTATGACTTTCTATCACTTAAATTCTTCAGGAGGTGAGTGAACACCCCAGAGGAGTTTGTTCTTTCAGGAAGAAAAGATTATGCCAAGAATAAGCAGTAGACCCTAGATGTTGAATTTCAGTGACTGCCCTAGCACATTGCACGTTGTATTACAGTACTGGTGGAAATGGACTGTTAGAAAAAGGTATTAGAGCAAGAGATTTCCTTGTTACACGTTTAGTGCTACATAGGTAACACAATTCTTAAAAATGTGTTTGTGAAGGAATAGAAACAGAAACTCTTAGTCTGTATGTCCTATTAAAAACAAACTAATTGAATTTAAATTTCTGCTACTTTCTAGCCACAAAAAGACCAAGAAAAATTTAGAGAAATAATTTTTTGGAGAAATTGCATGGGGAGTACTTTTGAATTACAAATACATTCAAGAAAATTATAAGATGATTGAAGATAATTCATTAATAGATAAAGACTGAAATCATTTAATACATTATTCATGATGTATTATTCTCTCAGCTCCCTTGTTGATGACCTTCTGGTTACTTTTTTTTAAAGCGCTAGTGGAAGCTATTCTTTACAAATGAATATCCAGAATTCCTCACATAGCTAAAATAATAAACTGTGGACATCATTGTACAGCATAACCATGTTACGTCTTTTGCCAATGATTATAAAACTTCTCCTATCAGGTCAACCTGGTGTTACTTCTGATTTATACTAGCGTAACTAAGATAAGTGTTTTTTTACTCAAGGGCGATATAGCTTGTATTTGTTTTCCTTTACCAATTTGTACTTCATGAACAATTCCCTCAAACACTGTTCTATATGCCTGTAAGCATTTAATAGTCTAACAATACTTCTTTCTATATAGTTTTTATCAGTACATTAGTGAAGTCTCTAAATATACTGAGAAAACAGTTTCAGGAGGAGCAAATGGGTGAGTGGTTGGAGTTCCATGGATTCCAGCAACACCTGTGGTAAGGACTTTGCTTCTCCTCCCTGTGTCCTGTGACCTCCCCTCCACAACAGCCTTAGCCCTTCCCCAGGTCTTCAAGGGATCTCCTTCCCCGTGTCCCCATGCTGCAGTTCTTCTCCATTAACTCACTTTTACCATATTTTAACCTTCCACCAGCATTTCTTACAATGTCCCACAACTTTCCAGATTTTTTTAAGGTCCCTAATAAGCCTTCTACAGATCACCAGTTTCCTCAGTTCCCTCTTCTGTCTCCAACTACCAGCTGAACAAGAGGCAGCACGTCTTGTGGGTGATTCTGTGCTGCATCTGTGCTTATTAACTGCACAGTGTTTATTTCCTAGTTGCCAAAGACAGAACATCTGTGCTTGTACTGCAGTTTGCTGTCATTGGTGGGTAGGAATTGATTTGGTTTTCTTGCCTCTTTGTAGCAGCTGCTTTCCTTGAAACAAGAAACATTTAATATCTCCGAGACACTCTTGGTTGGAATTGGCAAAAGCTAGTAAGAACGAGAGAGAGTTGAATAGCTGAAGAGCAAAAATGCCTGAAGCTACTCTTTTTAGGAATCCTGACTAAAATGTACTTAATGTATAGACAGGATTTTCAGGCTGTAGATCATATTGATTTCTATCCATTTGTTTCTCACCTAATTTCAACTCTTGTCTTTACCATTTCTTGTCATCCAGTGAACAGAATCACAAAATCACGGAATCATCTGGTTGGAAGAGACCTTTAAGATCATTGAGTCAAACCGTTCACCCTGCACTGCCAGGGTGTCTACACCAAGTCCCTCAGCACCACATCTACACATCTTTTAAACACTTCCATGGATAGGTATTCCACCATCTAACTGGGCACCCAGTTCCAGTGCTTCACAACCCTTTTGGTGATGAAATTTTTCCTAATATCCAACCTAAACCTCCCCTGGCGCAACTTGAGGCTGTTTCCTCTAGGAAAGGCAAAGTGTATTTTATTTATTGTCCACTATTCTTCGTCCTCCAGTGAACTGCTTAGTAAATGGGCTTAAGTCATTATTTTTTGTGTTCAGTTTTCACCTTTTCTCTCTCCTCTAATCCTCTTCTGTCTGCTACTGTTTTATGCTTTACTGTTTCTTACAGTCTTCTTTCCCAGCCATATAAAGCTTCTGTCTTCTAATCCTTTCTCTCACCTCCTCAGTTCATTACTTCTTCATTACAGAACTTGGATTCTTACCCTTTTATTCACTAACTAGCTGTTGTTACCTTACTTTCATTTTGTATCCTTGCAAAACATTATTCTCCATTAACCATCTCTTTTCTCCCCCTGGTCCTGTTTTCTTCTATTTGTTATTCCTTCCCTTTATCCTTTAGTTTTATATATTCTCTCCTTGTAGTCCAAGTCCCATTTCATGTAGTAAAAGTCTGGCAGGTAAGACATTGCTACCTTGTATGCTCTATTTGCTAAGTTCTTATTTGAAAGAACACTGGGTTTGTTTTCAAAATATCTGAATACTATTTGCTGCTGAATTAACATGAGCAAGTTTCCAAAGTTCTCTCTTTCACGAGAAGGTTGATTGCTTACTTCCTACACTCCAAAAGTAAAGCAAGTTAATAACTGTCAATTAAACTGAGGATGATAACCACATTTTGCCCTTACAAGATACTTTTCACCCAGGTATTATATGTAGATGGATTAAGACAAGTGCTACAAGTATTGCCTTTCTTTACATGAAAATTTAGGTTGTATAAGAGCCTAACAGGAGGGAATCTTCTTTCTGAAATTCCTGTCCCAACTGCAGATCTTTAAAAAAAGCCAAATTTGCCACAGGTATCAGCTTCTTGGCATGATATACATCTGTGCCATTCTGCTGGTTTTATATGCAGCTACGGACAAGTTGATGAGTTGGTCTTATGGGAGATGTCACTAGGCTTAGGCAAGGAGGTCTTCAGGAGGAAATGTCTAATATTTGGATTCACAGTGATTGTTAGACATAGTGGACTTGCTGTACAAATTGTTCTTTGGTGCCTGCGGACAACAGAGAGCATGCTTACATCTATGTGTTTCACAGAAGCTTGGAATGATGAATTTTTTAATGAATGCTGTTACCATTTTTTCCATAAATTAATTTGCTTTTTATGTTATTTATCTTTTATAGAAAAAGGATTTTCTTTCCCACGGACCATCTATTCTAGTGTTACAATAACAGAAAATCCAAGGAAAAAAGCACTAACAGATGTTTTCAGGGGAAATCAGACCAATCATATAATTCTCCATCTCCTTAAACTATGTTTACTTTGGGAAAAATAACCACTTATCAGGATTAGAAGTATTAAATTGTTAAATATAATCTCAAAGGAATCTGATGGGTCTTGCACTGGACAAATGTGATGGCAGGTTGCACTTTCCTGAGGTCATTAAGATATGGCAACAGTCAAAGAAAGAAAGGCAGGAGAGGCATTCCTCCTTGATACAGAAGACAGTTTGATCCTAATGCATCTAAAGATTTGACTGCAATTAATCAGCGTACACACTAAAGCAGCATTATAATGCTGATGGTTTTAGCAAGGCCATCACCCATTATGCTGATACTGTGTATACAAATTAAGGTCTGCTGTGGTGCATTTAGAGTGGAGTCTTGCAGAGAAAACATATAATTTACTTTCTGACCATGATCTGTCTTCGCCTTGTCTCATCTTTGCACAGAAAAGAAAGGGAGCAGCAAGCATCCTTTTCAAAGCAAGGATAAGTTTTCAGGACATACATTGTTTTTCCCCTTAAGTGCATGTAAGAGTCATTACCTTCAAGCTGTGGGGCTTCAACCCCTGCAATGTATGCTACTTGGAATTCTCTCTGTAAGACTGTGGGATGTGCTAGAGGTGTACCTTCTTTCTTTTAAAATTTGAGGAGTTTCCTGAATCATTGCTATTTTTTCTGGCACACCTTTGGCAGCTGAATTCAGTAGTTACTTGCCAAGAACAGTGAAGGCCAAGGCTTGCTCTAAAAGTGTACTACAGAATAGTGGTTTCACTGAGTAAGAACCAGTGGACAAATCACCCAGAACGTTCACCAGGACTTTGTGCCATTGATCTACCTTAGGCTTGCTGCTCTTCTCTCCTTTTGTACTGCCATGCTGGCGGTGGCTGGAGATTGTTTAATGCAGACTATCCAGGAGAGGCACAAGCACCATTATTTCCATTGTATTATCTTAAAGCTGGACTTTGAAGAGAAAAACCTGCTTTAACACCATTTACTATGCAACAGTGCTTCAGTATACAAGTGGCTGTGATTGGTAGAGAAGTGAACTTTAAAAACAAAGGACAAGTGATGCCAATAAAACACATTAAAAAAAGAAGTTACGTAGTTGCTTTTTTCTCCTAGAATAGGTTTATAAATTTTGCCTTTGCTTCAATTCGTTTATCACTGATTAGAAGTGTCACTCATTGTAAAGCCAGAAATAGCTATTACAATCAGCTGTTATGACTACTGGTGTAACACAGGCCATAGGCTTTGTAGAATAAGTTTTATTTGTTGTTAGGGTTAGTATTTTGTAAAACATCAAGTCTCAAGTGAAAACACCCAGGATGGAGCAATAATAAGTTTTATTTGTTGTTAGGGTTAGTATTTTGTAAACATCAAGTCTCAAGTGAAAACACCCAGTGATGGAGCATCAGCATTGCTACAGATTGTTTGAGGGGCTAATTACATTCACTGTTGAGGACAAATATCTTATTCCTAAACTCTGTTCATCACCTTTTAACTTTGTACCCTAGTTCTTTTACTCGTTTGTAATCTACTCAGAAGAGCTCTCCATTAGCATATTTTTTTCCTGGTGTTTATACTTTCAAACTGCCATCAAGTCACTTCTTAACCTTCTCTTTTTTTTTTTCCCAGTTAAACAAGTCGAATTTCTCTTGCTCTAAATCGTGTTTCCAACTATTTAAATATTTTTGCAGTTCTTCTCTCTAATTTATTATCCTTGTTCTTGAACTGAGGACACAACAACCAGGCAGAGGATCCAAAAAGCAACCCCAGCAGTCCTACGTTATACTCCTGTTTGTGAACTGAAGAGCAGTAGACTGAGAGTTCATGTTCAATTTGCTATCCATCATTACTCTGAAGTGTTTTCCACCGTAGTTTTTCCAAGTATGGGAAAGCCTAGTCTTCAAATGATCTTCCAACTCTATCTTTTGGAAGCAATGTTGTTTGCTACTAATCCATTTGCTCCATCAAAGCAGACTTCTTACAATTTTAAGACATCCAGTAATTTTCTGCCACCATGATTTGTCCTGGCCAGACTGTGTTGTAAGATATCCCACTACCTGAAAGCCTTTGAAAAGCATCATTCATGTTTGATGAACTGTCCTAAGTTTGAGGAAGGGCATGTGCTCACCAACAAACATATTAAGAAGGTGTTTGTCTGAGAGTTGAGTATCATCAGTCAGGATTTGGCCAATAGTTTATTTGCAGCTTCTGTGACTTGTAGTCATCCTTTTCAGTGAATTGTTGTCCATAAATGCTATTCTTTTTTTTTCATTTTCTAGCACTTCTGCCCATATGTAAAAGCTCAAGACTTTCCAAATTACTTTTCCTCTCAGTTCTGCCAAGTCCAAAGAATAATTTCTCCAAACATCTGCTTCATAACTAAAATCTTCATGTGTTTTTGTCTTTTTGATTTCTGTCTTGAGCGTCACTCCCATCAAGAGCTTCCTGTGCTTCCAGTCCTCATTTCTCTCTTAGACCTGTCCTCACTTTCCTCTTAATCTGACAGCATCATGGTCTGGAGGAGGACTGAGTGAAGAGAAAGTATATAGCCACGGAATGGAAGAAAGAGAACATGGACAGATGCCCTTTCTGGAGTCTGCTGAAGTGCAGCACTCCCAATAGCTTGTCACCGCCAGCTGAAATGCATCTCAGAAGAGCTCAGTGGATATTCCCTGCCCTGCTTCAGGCAAAGACAACTGAGTTAGCTCAAGTCATAGCTAACACTGGTTAAAATAATCTGTCTCAGTTTGCCTAGGGTTGGGGTGCCCTCCACTGTGTAAACTCCAGTGCTGGTGTGGGAGCAAACGGTTGGGGATGGCAGTTTCTGAAATCGGTATGGCCACTAGCAAAGTGCAGCTGGGTGAATTTGTTCTATCTGAACTGCTTTACACACTATATCTTCACAATTTAACCCATATCTCTTTAAGTCCAAATGTTTACTTACTGGTTTAAGTGCATTTTTACTTTCTGTTTAGCTTGGAGATAAATGTATAAATTCAGCTAATAAAAGCCAGGTTAATTCTAGCATGTTCTCAAATTAAATGGCTGCATTTGATACAAACTCCTGCCACACTGTAAATAAACGAAGAAAGAAAAAGTAATGAAAAGACTAAATGGATGGAAGTATGAATGGGTGAGGGAATGAAATGCAACAACTTTTCCACTTCAACAAAATGATTTAAATCCATGTGGTAGAACTTGTGCCATTCTCGTAATTACAGATCTGTACCAATCTAATCTACTGAGTTGTTAGCAAACACTCTTCAAAGGAAAGGTGTGAGACTGTATGTGAATGCTTGCTTACCTTTAAGCATACAAGCATTGTCATTGCTTGTGTGCTTATATCAAGCATATTCTTACATGTCAGATCACAGCTGAAACTTGCAGCACTAGGCCTAGAGTTATAGCCTTGTGCTGCTAGAACTTTATGTTGTCCTTGACTTATTACAATGTGATAAAATAGCAGAGAGGTTATTAGTCTGAATAACACAGCCCAAAACATTTTAATAAAATAAAATTGCTATCTCTTCAAACCAAATTAAGTTAAATTGATTGTTTAAAGAACATCTGACTGGATTCTTGTATTTGATAAAAATAACTGATATTATAAAATATTTCACATTCTTTGTATTTTTAAGGACAAAAAGAATTCTTACCCCATAGATGAAGCAGCAGATGATTTAGCCAGAATGCAAACCAACCAAAATCACCACAGAAAACGGGAGCCCAAATAATCAAATTGTCAAATAAACAAAAGTAAAGAGCTAAAAGCACGAGGTTACTATAAGCTATTTTCTATAATAATCCTCCTACTCCATGAAGGAAGAGAGAAAAATCGCTAGTCTCTTTATGGAGTACATCAAATCTCATTTTGTTCTAATGTGTTAAAGTGCACACTGGAAAAGGCAGTGTTGACTCCTGGGGAAATAATGTTAAATCAGTTCAGAAAAATGAAGTTTGGAAAAATACTTTCATTTTCCTTTTAGTATTGCAACAAATGTATTCATCTGCCTAGATAATCTGGCATTTTAAATAACTTCACACTTAAGCTCTGTCAATTTGATCTCCCAAGGTTAATTGATTATTTCTACAACAGTCTTGCCAGGAAAGATCAGAGCACTTACATCTTTCCATTAATCCTTGCTGTTCAGGGAGAGAGTGCAGAGCGAGAGTACTACGATTGGCTTAAATCTTTGCAGGTTTCTTATTTTCCCCCCTCTAAAGTTGTCTCATGTCTGATTAGTTTCACGTCACGGCACTCCATTTCATTAGTTTCACTGACATGGCATTTCAAGTATGGTCTAATGATGGCAACATCAAATCAACTTTCAAGCATCCATCGCTGGTTACCACCCAAGTGCCCTAACCCTCTTATTAAAAAGGATGATTGAGTCAGAGGTGGTAAAGGAATGATGAGAAATTGCACTGATTTACTGGGAGAAAAGGCAAAAAGTTTCAAAATATCGCGTTCCTAAAACTGACATTCAGCATTTTGCTGCAGTAAACAACCACCAGTGTGCGACACAGCCTCTCGGAGTTTTTCGAGAAGAGACAAGCTTTATCAGCAATTGCATATTTGTCATTGCCGTCCTTCTTTGCCGTGGCATAGGCGGCACAATGGGGGATTAACCCTCACGCAAAGCAGTGTGACAGCTCATCAGCTGAAAAACAGAACCTGGTCAAATGGCAGGTTTTTAACTAGCATTAAAACTGCT
Organism: Buceros rhinoceros silvestris; assembly: GCF_000710305.1. Taxonomy (NCBI): domain Eukaryota; kingdom Metazoa; phylum Chordata; class Aves; order Bucerotiformes; family Bucerotidae; genus Buceros; species Buceros rhinoceros. Next base: position 18,842 of record NW_010427314.1, on the reverse strand, counting down.
GGCATAGGGGATCCCTTAAAAACAACTAGACAAATCCCGACTGTTGTTTATGGAGAACCTTCACTTATTTCAGATGATGGTAAATTGTGTTTTCCTGTCTGGAATCAAAAATATCTTCAGCCAGTCAAAAAGCTGGAAATCAGCTGAAGAGAGAGGTTCTTTTCTGTTATCAGCCCCTTCTCCTGTGTTCACCTCTCGCCTTCAATTCAGCTGGCAGTTTGGTTTCCTCTTTTTT